>NW_009190442.1:10199-25597 GCF_000690835.1 Fulmarus glacialis
GGTGGAAGAAACAGAGTCATTTCTCCCTTCTAAATCAGGCAGAGATGGACTTGAAAATATCTCCTGTCACAGACATGTCTTAGATGTAAACGGATTTAGGATTTTGTTTTCTTTCCCCCGCCTCCACAATTCAGAGAGAAAGGAGACGGGTGATTTCTGCTGTCCTAGCTGGTAGATGGTCAGCACCACCCGTCGCCCTCTTCTGAGCCTTGTCCTGAGCTGAAAAATGCTTTAGCAGGGCCCTTTACAGATCTAACCCTGAGACTTTTCCCTTGAGGACATGAGTTCGCTCAGGGGACAGAGCCAAAGCGCGTACACCGCGGCACCCGCCTCGCACAGCTTCTCTCTGAGCCCCTGTCCTTGCCCTGAGCTGCTTGTTCTGCTCTGGACCAGCAGTCCCCACTTAGCAGGACCTATCCTTTATTATTCCCCATTACTTCGTTCAATCTACTGTTAAGTGAGGCAAGCAAGGAAAAACAACCCCTCTTGATATCAGATAAACTGCCGTTATTTCACTCCAAGGTATTTTGACGTTAATGATGTTGGGAACATTCAAATAACGGTGCCAAGGGAATGGAGCAATATTTAACTTTCATTTTACCTTGATCTCATTACTTGTTAGAAAGCCTATTACAGAACAACTGCTTTCTTGTTTATGAAAGAAAAAGAGGAAAAATAACCATAATTTTAAAACCTGAAATGGCTAAAGACAACACAAAGTTTATTTACCCCAAAACAACAATATCAACTTTAGCTACAGTAACTTTATAGGAGCTGCTGCATCTTTTCACTTATCTGCATTTTGTGACTGGTGCGGACTTTCACCATAAATTCAGACATTTGCAGTTCCTTTATCTGTCATAAGAAAGTGGTTGGTAAATGAGTGAAGTGCTCCAGTTCCCAGGGATGTTATGATCCAACACCTGCTGAAGTCCATGGAAAAACTCCCTGTTGACTTCTGCTAGTTCTGGATCAGGTACTTTTGAAAAAGATGGAAAAGGCAGAATATTTTTGCCTCTTTACCGTTCAGCAGTAAGAGAGCTGTTAGTCTGAAGCCCCTTTCCTGTGCCAATGTAATTCCACTGGACTCAAGCCTTCACTGAAATGGAGTTAGACCAAGAAATATTAGGGCTAGATATCTGGGTAATGAATTATGTTTGTCCTCAGGAAATGAACTCCTGTGATGTACTTCTAATCCCTGCGGGCTGTGGGAGCCAATCTCTCCAAAACATTGCTTTATAGATGACTCTGCTGGTTCCAGTCCCTTCAGAAGGACTGACCTTCCTGCACTAAGCTACCCGAATATACTTAAAAAAAAATAGTACTGAGTTTGTCCGATTTTTTTCCCTTTCATAGAAAAGCATTAGCCGCCTTTGTTTAGATGCCTCCTGAAATAATTTTTGCTCCGACAAGCCCACGCTTTTCCTAGGAGAGTCCCCTGCTGCCATTTGCCATCAGCACTATTTCTGGGGTACCGCTGCCGAGCCGCAGGAAGAGTCAGTCTCGGGACTGATTTCTTCCCTGTGGCACTGTAAATACTCTCGGTGTCTGCATAAAGCAAGTCTGACAGGAATCCACCAGCTGTCTCTGCTGAGGATAATATTGTTAAACAACTAGTTTCTTCCGAGGTTTTCCATGGAGAAAAAAATTAACTGTTCCCTCCATCCTTTTTCCCTTCTAAAAGAGAGGGCAAATGGTCCAGGCTGGTGTCAGTCACCCTTCTCCATCAATGCCACTCTTCCCTCATTTTTAACACTGAAGTTTGGGGTTAAGCCCAATTCCCCATTAAAAAAGTCATTTTTACCACTCCTTGTCCCAGCCCCCTTTTTTTATTGTACTAGCTTCCTCTTCAGCTCATTTGCAGTGATGCCATCTGTTAGGGTGGAGCTAACTCACTGCACTCGGAGCATCTAGCCTTGACTAGATCCAGTCTGAATTTCCTCAAGCTGTCCTACGATAACCCCAAGTTATTAGGAAATACCTTGTGCCGCCTCAGCCTTGAGTACATGTCGTTATGAGGACCTTTTTTTAAGTCAGACAGCTGTAAATCAATCCTAAATTGCAAATCTTGAGATTAATAGTGCCTATTTCAGGGTCCAGGCTTCGTTCATAATTTCCAGTACTCTCTTCCAGTGACTTTTCCCCTAAAAATTAGTATAGAATTGTCAATTTTCCAGGAAAAAGGCTAAACAGTTCGCTTATTTTCTCCTCCTTTTTAATTTCTTTTTGGAATTCTTGTAACCAATTAGATTTCCTAGAAAATAAAACAGTTTTGGCTAAGGGGAATGAAAGGACATCACGCACATCTCGGGAGGCCTGAAGCTGATAGAGCAAAGCGTTTGTCTCAGGATAAGGCACAAGGCTCAAAGTGCCTTTCAATAGGGAAAGGATTTAGGGGGCAAGAAAAGGAAAGCACAAGGGAACTGCTGAGGGTCGTTCCCTTGTTCTGTGTATTTTGCATGTGCTCGGTCAGGGCTGAGAGGTGAGATGTGTGTCTGTGGACTTGGATTCATATTTAGGATGTTGAAGCCTGGGTGGTCACCAAGGTTTCACGGGTAACGGAGCAACCTCTGAATCAGGGTCTGGACATAGTGTTACTGGCAAAAAAATGCACACTCTGAGCTGTTGCAGTTAAACAGCTCGGTCGTAGCCTGAGTTTGGGGTACATCTTTCGATTTATGTCTGCTCCTCCTCCCTCTGCTCTCCTTACTCCCGACCCAGATCACTAAACTCTTTGGCAGATTTAATCCTCTAAGTTGTCTAATATGCTGCTACACCAGTTGCCAGCTATAGCCCCATGTTAGCACCCGTGCGCCTTTCGGTCTGGGGGATGGGGAGAGGGAGTTGCATCTCTGGACCCTGAAAATATCTCAGATCTCTTAGGAGCCCTCTTTGCTGATACCGAAGTTCCCGGCCTCTGCTTGTTCACACAAGACCCTTAAAATACTTTCGTACTTTTCTGCTGGCTTCAAAAAGCAGGCATGCATTTACTTTAGAAGGAAAAGCTGAAAGCTTTTATAGCAATATCATTGCTATTCTGGTGATGTCTCTTCTACGTTTCCATGGACTTAGCAGGCAGAAGGTCTTCTGGCAGGCTGAGCTTTGCCTCTGGTTCAGAGTGAGCAGCTCCTTATATCGAGTCCAGTGAGATGGGGAAAACTCAGGAGAAAAAAGCTTGCTCTTTTTTTTTTCTTTTTAATAATTGGCCTATTTCGGTCTGGTTTCCTGCCACACTAATAAAGCCTGTCCTTTCACACCAGCTTTTCCATAGATCTGAAGAGGGACACATTGTATTCTTAGCCCTCCGTCACTCCCAACTGGAATTGTTGCAATTATGAGGGTTCTTTTATGTTCAGGAGGAAGCTCGCTGGTTCTAGCTAGTCCAAACCCCAGAATTACAACACAAAATGAAGGGGATCAGCTCTTTTAGTTTTCTGGGTTACATGCAGTCTGAAGCAGTAGCTTTGCACAGCTCTGATGTGTATGTGCTTCTGTGCCCTGGAAATCTCCTTTCTCATGTGTGAGATCCATTTCACCTCATTATAGACATTGAAGATTTAATTGTTCAAGCTGAAACAGTCTGTTTGGGCTTTCTCCGTAGTCGTTAAAGAGAAAGTGTTTCCAGAGGGGGATTTATCTCATCTGCTCTAGGACGCTGTTTTACAGCTTTCTTAATATATTGGTCTCAGCTGTTGCAGAAAATAAGCGATCCTATTCCCCGCCCTCCCTTTGGCTGTACAGTCCTGCCCACTCCCTTGTGCTAAAGTTCATTTTCATGAAGAATGTGGACAGGGAATTGAGCTTGCAGAGAATTACCCCTGGTAGTTTTGGGGTTTTTTTGGATTTTTTTTTTTAGGGTGTTTTTAGTTTGGTTTCAGCCAGCTCTGTTTCTTGGACACTGAACAGTCAAAGAAAATCTAGCAATGACAAAAAGAAAGAGAAAGGAATAACTGGCTAAGGCAGAGGGCTGTTGAAACAACCCTTTCCCCAGCACCCAGCACCTTGGGAGGAATGAAGCGAATGTGGAATTGCACCCTTAAAGACGACGAATCTCTCTTTGCGGGTACGTCTCTCATATACCAAATGAGCTTAGAAGATCTGCACTTCCGAAGAGGCTGACTTCCCTTTAGCCTAAAACCCAGCCTGAAAAGGCAGGTTATATGCACCTATCGCTCCGAAGGAATAACAATTACTGCTGTGGATATAAGCGCTGGAGCTATATCCATCTGGCTCGTCTTGGTATATTCACCACCTTCCCTTTGCTGTTTATTCATCGTGGTTGCAGTGCAGCTCTCCCTTTTGCTTCTGGAGGCAGCAGGCACAAGGCACTGCCATCATCCTGGTCGGCTAAAAGTGGTGGACAGACAGAGACAGAGCCCTGTTCTTAAGTCATTTTCTTTAACATTTAGATCCTCTGCTGTTGTATATTGATTTATTTCCATGGAAGTCAGCATTAGTGATGATCAGAGCTGTTTCGTTGTGGAATAAGGAAGAGGTCCATTAAAACCGCTAAGACTTTCCATTAGGTTAACAGGCTTTAGACTGGGCACCGCATTATTTGAGAAGAACGTACAATCCGTGCGTTTCCCTGCACTGTACAGACAAGAGGACAGGAATGGACGAAAACCAGGCAAAATTTAGAGCACTCACTCTCCCATCAGCTTTGGGAGGGAAGGGTGCAGATGACACAGGAATGCAGATGTGATGAGGGATTTCTATGGCAGCTGAAGTTCATTGGAAAATGTTCACCAGAAAGCAATCCCGGTAAAGAAATTGCTGCAGGGAACTGCAACAAATAAGGATTACAATAAAGAACCAATGACAAGAAAGCAGAAATGACAGTTTTTTCTGGAAGCATTTCCTGATTTATCTCCAACCAGAGTCTCTCCGAGTGAGCATATTACAGCTTAGACGATATAGCAAAGAAATAATGAAACTAGCTTAAAATACAGGCATCCTTGCTCACTGAATGATACTGGTTGCTAAAAGATGCTTAAACAAGCTAATAGCCTTGAAGCACAAGATGACCAGATGAACAAAATTGTTTTGACGTGCTGCCGCAGTTCTGTTGGCTCTTAGTAATATACGTGTGCTAATTCTATTGTTAGAGAGTACCTAGTAAAAATAATAGCAGGACCATACGGTTTTCTCTCTCCTGTATCTCCTGACTGCAGTATGTTAACTGAAACATTCTTTAAGAATGAGCATAACATCCTGTGATTACCACACACGCAGTGTAGGCACAGATCACATCATAGAATCATAGAATCATCGAATCATTAAGGTTGAAAAAGACCTCTAAGATCATCAAGTCCAACCGTTAACCCAACACCACCATGCCCACTAAACCATGTCCCTAAGCACCTCATCTACACGTCTTTTAAATACTTCCAGGGATGGGGACTCCACCACTTCCCTGGGCAGCCTGTTCCAAGGCCTGACCACTCTTTCAGTAAAGAAGTTTTTCCTAATGTCCAGTCTAAACCTCCCTTGGCGCAACTTGAGGCCATTTCCATCAGTTTGGCTTCTTCTGCCCTACGCAGTCCTCCACTGCTGTCCCAGCATGGCCTTGTTCCCTCTCCATAAACATGCTCCTGTTGTGTCCTGGAGCGGGAACATGCAATCTTGACTGACGCCATGCTATGAAAACCCCACTGTGAACCCAGCCTTCCGGTTATTTTGGGGACTTTGAGATGAAAGGCAAATGGTAATTATGGATCAGCACTACAGAGACACCTGTAGTGCTCAGAAGAGATCCTAGATGAAGTGTGGACATAGCCAGTCTACTCTGGATGGTGTTCTGCGAGCAGTGGGGACATGAACCAGACAACACCAGTTGGGTCAGGAGCTGGAGTCTATTCTCTGATGTGATTCAAAGGCAATAAGGATGTACCCACTTAGGCTATCAGATTTGGTCTGGGCACTATAGAGAGATGAAGGACTTCTCTACTAGACACAGCATCTTTCTCCAGCATATCTAGTTATCTCATCGCACCGTGGCTGCATCTCTCGTACTTTGGGCAAAGCTTTTGATAACCTGGACATTTTTCCTAGAATGGGCTGGAAACTAAGGACGATAACCAAGGGAATTATTTTGCCAGTGGACCATGGCAAGTTCAGTTGGCAAAGATGAGGGCTCCTAGTGACTCTTGCCCCAGTGCAAGAGCCATTGCACACGGGGCTGAGTGCAGCGTTATACAGAAGATGCCTGGGAAAGGGCTGGGAGGGATGGGGTGATAATAGCTGCTTTTTAGGAATAATCTCCCTCTAACACAAGACGACCACAATGAACAAAAAAAACGAGAGTCAATAGTTCCACTTTAGATTCAGGCACTGTTTTTAAACAGACATTGGCTGCTAATTTCTGCACTTCTCCCCAAAAGGAGGAGAGACAGGATGGGGCAGGGAGGCGGAGAGGGATGAATAATGTGGCATTCTCTTTTTGCTAAGTGACCTTTTAAAACCAAGGGACTGAAATCCAAATACCAGGGGGGAGCCTGGGGGAGAAATTACAGAGAGCGTCACTGCTCTCTGCACTTGGGTACGTGCTCCATCCCTCCATTGAAAAGGCAGTGCAGGAGGCTGAGTTAAAGCATGAAGAATAGGGTCACAATAGTCACTCCTTTTTCATTTAAACAACCAGTGCAATAATTTAACACTTGGCAGATCACTACTAAAAACCTACTCATACATTCTGAATCAGTTGGTTTAGAACATAAAATTACAGATGTAGACAGCTACAGAGTACCACAAAATACTGAGACGAGTAGTATTTGGTATTTACATTAAACATGACATGGCAAACAAAAGGGTTTACTGTAGTGTTCACTGCATGTGGGCAACGTACTGAAGCCAGTAACACTCAAAACAGGATTATGCTCCTCTGTCTACATTTTGAAGTCATCGTTAAAGTCAATCAGTGCTTTGCGTGTGCTTGAACTCCAGGAACTGATTTGCAGATCATTGTATGATGCCATTGATCTGGCTGAACTCTTATTTGCACCTGACTCGTTGCATGTCTCTGTTAAAACTCCTAAAGCCAGAGGTCACTACATCAGAAAATACCCCCGAGATGATTGGCAGCTGGCTCTGGGTGGTCCTGCTTGAGCAGGGGTGTTGGACAAGACGACCTCCAGAGGTCCCTTCCAGCCTCAACCATTCGGTGATTCTGTGATGATGAGAATGGAAAAATTAGGTGTTGATAGTGCTTAAACTGCCCAGAACAGATCAGAATACAAAATTCATTTTATTCCTTCCTTTTATTTCCACAGTCACACACATCTGCACTGCAAGCCTTGAAATTGCCCTAAGAAGTTTAGCCTGAGAACCATGTCCTACCTTTACTAGTCGACACAAATGTTGATCTCATGAATAGGTTAAAGGACAATAAGGAATGTAGGGTTTGAAAGGGCATTTTTGCCATTGAATCCATCCCATGTAATCACAGCAAATATTTTATGGACCAAAAATATATATCCAGTTACCAGTTATGTGCTGGATCTCAGTTCTAGAAAACCACCAGTAGATTGGGCTTATCCTCTGTCTCCAGTGGTGGCTGATCTCTGATGAGCTGAGAAAGGCTAAAACCAGCAGAAAAAACAATTAAAGCTCTCATGTCCAAACACTAACATCGGTGGAAATTTGCTCTAGGATTCATAGCTAAATGTAATAGTTCAGCTCTATTTTTAACAACACATATAAAATTAGTTGTCAACTTTCACTTATAGAAAATCAGCAAGACACATATAGAAATTCATGAGCCAGACAGCAATTTGTAATGCTGCAGTGAGGCAAAACCAAAGATAAGTGAAAGGGATACTCAACAGAGTAACAGCTATGGGAAAAATGAGGGAAATAACAAGCTCTTTAGCCAAGAGGCTGTTTTTTTTTTCAGCTGAATTTTGAGTTTGGGTGGGGAAACTGTTCCTCATTTCACTTCATTCAGAATCAGGAAATCATCCTACGATGGCGAGACAAACTGTGTTGTCTGTCGCGTGCCAGCGCCAGGGGAAACAATCGGGATAAGTCAATCCTCCCTTCAGTAATGCTTGACCCGAGCCTCATAAATAACCTTAGCAAGTGATCCTTCATCCAGCCTGAGAATTTCCCTATAAGAGGTGCCAATGCATCATGAAATGCCAGGAGTGACCCTGAGAGTTGGTGCTGCAACTTATAACAGGTGAAGTGCTAGAAAGACAACGCGGATTCATGTGAAACCTGTGAAAAGAGGAGGACGATACAGCCTAAAGAACCACTGATGCTCACAGAGTTACTGGTAGGTCTGGATAGGCATTGAAAAGAAGCAAGTTTCTGGAGCATGTCTCAGATCTGGTACAGGAGATGGACTCTGCTAAGTTTTACGAGATCCACAGGTCACTGAAGGGATCAGGTCGTTTCTTTCTGTCTTCTTGGAAGAAGTGACCATTGGCAGTAGGCCACGGCTGGCTAGCTCTGAAGGCTTTGAGCAGAGTCCATCACAGTTTGATCTGCCCTGAGTGAATAGTGACAGAAGGTGCATTTAAACATCAGAGTGACCTGGAGACCTGGTGACAGATAATGAAAGGTTTTATGTTTTAATTGTCTGCAGCCCCTGGCCTACTTTGAGCCTCCTGTCTGTAAAGACACAGTGCTGAAAATCTTAGGCTATAAAACATCTGCTGGCTTCAGAATGACTTAAATAGGTTATAGTCACACTGTGAAGCTGTTTGTTTCAGTTTCCTTGTTTAGATTCTACTGCAGAATTGCATTTGGAGGGGAGGTGATGGAAGGGAATTAAGTAAATAGGGAGAAGATGCTCCAAATCCTCCCCTTCACACAGCAGGCTCTGAAAAGATATTGCCTTTCCCCTGCTGGTACAGGACTATGGAGACCAGCAGGGAGTCAGAGGGCATTTGTCACCTTTCTGAAAGTTTGACAGTCAGAGATGCACTAGATTATTGCAAAACCAGCCCCATAGTCAAAAGAGTGCTGTTGCCCACAACTGCTGCAAAGAGTGAACTTCTGATACCAGCGAGCGGGGTGGTGAGGCATGGATACAAAACTACAGGCAGCCGTGCCCTGGTCAATCAGCTCCTCTTGCGGCAGGTCAAAAGCTATCCCACCCTGCTCACATGAGAAAGGTCAGATAATCAGCATTCAGTCAGAAGGAGAGAAAAAAATGATCCTGGAATTCATCAGCATTAAAGCAAATGTTCTAAATTATGTATGGCGACTTATTTATCTGCGTATTTCTATTCATAAGATGGTTGAGGTTGGTTTGAGAGGGAAAAAAAACAAAACAAAACTTCTGGTTTGACCTAGTCTCCAGAAACTACCCTTTGACTTGGAAACAAAACTGTACCAAAGAAATAAATATCTTCATACTCCTAAACAGTCTAAATGTTCCTTAGGGCAAATTTAATAAGCCAAGAAGAGATATACCAATTATTTTTCTGTAATACCATAATCCTTTCACAAGTACTTCCTTCTGATACATAATCTCCACATTAAAGTGCTGAAGAACAACCGACTTTGATTAAGCCCACCAAAAGACATACCCCCACCCCCCCACCTGTGGTTTCAGAACAGCAGTTGCATACCCCTGCAAGAATAAGAGGCCACATTAGTTCAGGGCAACATATGTAAGGGCTATGTATGAACGACATATATGTATATGTCAAAGTGGTCTTTGGACCTCAAGTCTAGTTCCCCACATTCTCAAGAAGTTGTATCACAGAGACTGTTTCACCAGAATCTGGAAGAGAGAAAAAAAGGAACTTTGAGAAGCTGTTCATCTTGTCAAGCAATCTTTCGTCAGGATCAACCGCTCTCATGTTGTTCCTGGCATACATTTTTCTGGTCTATCTTTAAATATCTCCAATATAAAAGACCTTTCACACCTCAGCCGGATAATGAATTCCAATGCTTCACCTATCATTAG
This sequence comes from Fulmarus glacialis, assembly GCF_000690835.1. Lineage (NCBI taxonomy): Eukaryota > Metazoa > Chordata > Aves > Procellariiformes > Procellariidae > Fulmarus > Fulmarus glacialis. Next base: position 20,119 of record NW_009190442.1, read on the forward strand.
ACTATTTATCCTAATGCCTAGCCTGTATTTCTTGGTATAATTTAAGATTCATTCTCACTCCCCTGTCAGAGGCACCAAGAATAGATTATCCTCTTTGCAGCGGAATTTGTTTGCCATAGAATCATTAAGGTTGGAAAAGACCTCTAAGATCATCGAGTCCAACCGTCAACCCACCACCACCATGCCCACTAAACCATGTCCCTAAGCGCCTCATCTACACGTCTTTTAAATACTTCCAGGGATGGGGACTCCACCACTTCCCTGGGCAGCCTCTTCCAAGGCCTGACCACTCTTTCAGTAAAGAAGTTTTTCCTAATGTCCAGTCTAAACCTCCCTTGGCGCAACTTGAGGCCATTTCCTCTCGTCCTATCGCTTGTTACTTGGGAGAAGAGAGCAACCCCCACCTCGCTACAACCTCCTTTCAGGTAGTTGCCATCTCTCTCTCTTTCTCTCCTCTCTTCATCAGCATGAACAGCTCCAGATCTATCAACCCCTCTCTCAGGGGACATGATCTGTAAACCTCTCTGGGTTCTTCTAGTTCCGCTTGTCTACATTTAGTCTACATCTTTCAAGTGTAGCACCCAAACCTAGAGAACCAAGGCACTTCCACAGAGCCAAAGGATTTGTGTCTCATTTCATGTGGTCCAGTATGGTCTTTGGCTTTTTTAGCAGCACCAGGATGTCTAACCTGTGTTCTGGTTGGATCTGCCAAAGTCTCCCAGATACTGTGCTGAGGAGCAATGGTTTAAGCAGTTGGATCCCATCCTTTATATGTCTAGCTTGATTTTTGCTGAGGGTTATTATTTTGCACTTGCCCACACTGATTTTCTCATAGTTGTCCATCTCACAGGGCAGTTTTTTCACTCTTGTAATAGCTACAAAATGGGGCAGGTATTCAGTGATGAAAGACTGCAGGACCCACTACAAACCCTGTGGAAAGCTGGGAAAATACATCACTTTAACAGCAAACCTTTGACAACTTCTTTCTGTGTCTGATTATTCAACGAGTTTTGCACCAATTCTACGATCACTTCTTGCTGAGTCTGCTTCCACCGCTTGTTTACAAGGATGTCATACAAGGTATTGTCAAAAGTCTTAAGTAAAAAAGACACATATTGTTACTCCCTTCTTCACAGGCCTGTTATCCTGTCATAATGGGAGATTATATTTGCTTTACATGATTTCTTCTTAACAAATCTATATTGGCTGACACCCATTTCTCTGTTATTTGCCAGGAAGATTATTTGATTATTATTTACAAACTGCTCAAGTAATTATTTAAGGAGGAGAGTGTATATTTTTTCACTGTCTTCTGAGAACTGAAGTTACCCCAGCTTCCTTCCCTTTCCTTTCCCCTTTCCTCACCCTTTAAAAATGGATGTGTACCCACTCTGCAAAAATTATCCATCAAGCTCAACGTTAAAAGCAGCTGGGTTTCCTTCCCTGTTTGTCTGAGTGAATGCTGCTTCTCTACCTACTGCTCTGGCTGGTAGGAGCCTTTTCCTCTAATTTTCAGACTGGATTTATTTCTGGGCAGTTTACACCTACTTTCTCTTTTGCTAGGTCTGTCCTTTAACTTAAATAGTTCTTTCCTCCCCCCTGCTGTTTATACCCAAGGAGATATTTGCAATTTCATTCCTTTCAGTCTTCATTTTGTTAGACTAAACAGAAGAAGTGGTCACCTTTTTTTTTTTTTTCTTTCTTGCATAGAATCATAGAATATCCTATCAGTCCCCGGAATATATTTTCTGCACCTTTGCCTGTCAGATTTCCTCTTTCTTTGACATGCACGACCTGAACCGTCCCAAGCACACCAGGCGAGGGCTCAGCGGTCACCGGTGGTGACGTAGCTGCAGGTCACATTTGCCTCTTCCATGGCGGCATCTGGCCGGTGTCTCGGTCCAGGAGTGACTCACACCTTTCTAACTCACACCGTAGAACAGAAACCCCCATTTTTCATCCCGAGATGCATGAGATCATTTTGTGCTACAGAGCATAATCCTTTTTTTATTATTTTGTCAGGCTTCAAAGACGTAGTTATTCCTGTGTGATTTTTCCAATTCTCTTTGTATTCATGCTGCTCTCCAGCTTCGTATCACCAGCATACTCCATGACTTCACTCCCACTTTCTGTGCAAGACTTACTCACAGAAATATTTTCTTGAGATCACTCTCTAGAGAAGTTTTGGAAGAATCATCCCTGTTCCTTTTCCGCACTACCAGTTCCTCTTGCTCCTTCCCCACCCTACTGCACCAGTACCTTCCAGCTGTGTCTGCCTTGTCTGGAAACTTCTACCATGATATTAAACCTGAAATGCAGAAAGAGGAGGGGACATTTGCTTCATTTCTTACATCTGCAGCATCAACTCTCAAACGAAACAAAGCCACTAGGCACCCTTGGTAAGAGCAGGGCTGAAGCAGACACCTCTCTGCTGTGTTAATGCAATTCTAGGCGCAGGGTTGTGTCCCACAGCAGCTTCCTATTTGGGACTAACATCCTACAGCAAGCTGTAAAATTCCCCACTCTTTCTCCTGAGCAGAGAGAACCGTTTGCTTTCATTTACTTAAAATAAGATGTTATGCTTTGGCCCTCACTCCCACGCACATTCCGCCCAAGGTCAACAGCAGCATTTCTTGAAGCCCGAGTTGTGGGGTGGTTTCTTTTTTTTTTTTTTTTTTGGTTTTAGTTTGCTTTTTCTTTGGCAGCTCTTTGCATTCTTCCGGTTTCTGAGCAGCATATTATCAAGCTAATATGTGAGAATCACCATTTTAAGTTAAGGTCCTATACCTTGGGGAAATATATTATCCTGGGGTTTTTTACAGGCAGGGAACTGAAGCACAGAAGCAAAGGGTCAAATCTGCCACTGCAGATTTATTCCAGTGCAATCCAGGGAAGCAGACAGCTGTATAAAACTGCACTTTCACAGTGATTAACCAAGCTATTCGATTTGTACTTAATGGTTTATTACAATAATCTTTTAGTTTTGCTATATTTATTAAATCTGCCATGGAGCAGCTTAGGGTCAGGATGCTAAATCAGCATAATGATAGTCAAATACCAGGCACTGTGCTGTTGTAGAGAAACGAACATATTTTTACACATCTAACCCGCTAAAATGAAATCTGTGATTTGGCAGCAGCACGGGTTATATGGACAGAGAGCGGTGGGTGACACAGCTCCCCTGCAGCTTGCTCTTTAAGTACTAAAACCCTCTGCCTGCCTTAGGGCGGATTATCTGAGGACACACTTTCAAGTGCCATTACTTTTAAAGGGAATTAGGCTGTCTGAAGTGTGATTTATATCTAAGAAAATATGATAATTGACTCAGAGCTGGGTGCTTTGACCCATCTGACTTTGATGTTCATGTGTTTTCCCCTGGTGCCAGGTCGCACTCGCTGGCGATAGAACTTTCCACTTTTCATCCTTGCTTTGGGTTGACTGAAATCTGCCTTTTCTCTCAAACTGGACAGCTGCCACCATTTCCCTGCCTGTTGCAGAAAAAGGCGAAGCAGGTTTTCAGCTTCAGGCGTTTGCTGGAGGGAAGGATCAGTGAAACGGCAGCCAGAAAGATGCAAAATGCAGGTTCAAATTAAAAAAAAAAAACAATAAAATCCTTTTGGCTTGCGTGCGGATGGCCCTGAAAGGATCCTCTCCAAATGGCACCCCTTGTTTACCAGGGAGGGTTGTGCAAGGTGATTCCTGCAGTCAGAAACAATCTCTGGGAGATTTCTTGACTCGCTGAACAAGCTGATTTACAGCCAGTGGAAGCTGAAATGTGAAACTGTCTGTATGGGTATTCTTGTTTTAGCGTCTGATGAGGGTTAAAGCCACTAGGCCATAAATAACATCAATATGCTCCAAATTAAATCAAGCAGTGACGAAGGGTCAGACACCTTTTTACAGGATAGATGCCGGAGCGTGGTAAACTTGGCGGATTTGTGCCAATTCATTTAGTCCCACTTGATACCTAATAATATTTATGAGCCATGCTGGTCTGGGAGAAGGCGAGGCAGTTCTTGTACCTCACAACACATTTAAATTGATGCAGTGTGAAGCTCCATAACCCTGCCTTGATGCCTCACCTTGCAGCAGGGTGTGCAGATAACTCACCCGCGGTGCTTGGAAGGGGACGCGCAAGCACTGGGGTTATGCGGGGCCAGACTCTCTAATTAGACATTTCTCTACCACCTAGCCGTAATCCATCAAAAAATGCTTGGGGAAAAATAATTCCTTTGTAACAGCGTTGATTTTACTATTTATGGCACGAGGAAGCCCTGACTTTCAGCTCTTGAATAGACCCTGGGGCTGATTTTGGTGCAGAGGGGAAGGGAAGCTGTTTTGTTAAGGAAGGTGCTGCTAAAAGCCGATGCTCAGAAATTATGCTCTGTGCCCTTGTAGTGACCTTTTCTTTTAGCTATTCTCCTGTGCTCTAGAAGCAAAGAGATTTTGTGTATTTGTTTATTTGCTCCCTCCTCTTTTTATCCCTCTTTTTCCTGGTGTTAGGGCCAGCCAGCGTGAAGACCTCAGCGCTGTGAAGCCAACCGAGTCCCAGGAGGGACGAGGCTCAAAGGATAAAACCAAGGCTTGTAAACCCAAAGCACATCCCAGGGCAGCCAGGTTCTGACTGTCTGAGCCTATTTTCAATCAGTTGCAACATAAATGGTTTGGGACGATGACAAACCTTTGGCCATGGCTCCCCAGGAATTGGATCCCTCTTGGTGCCACAGGTGTTGGCTGTCTTACCCATATCATTATCTAGCTGGAAAACATGCAGGGATGCTAATTTAAATGTCAGCTCTGCTTAGTATTTTATTATTAAAAGGACATTGTGAAGCTAGTTTGTGACCTGCACAATTTATCTCGGGGGATGCCTCCTCTGGTGACCCAAAGCTGGTGGCGGCTTAGCACAGATTGAATGTAAAAGTGGGATTTTATTAGACCGCTGTTTAAGGATGAATCCAGCTGAAAACCACCTCCAGAGCTGCCTGGACCCCCTTCCGACTGTTTAAAACAAGTGTCACTAAATCAGACAAATGCTGGTGCTGGGACACAGCAGGCACTAATTTAACCCATATGCTCTGGGAGTGCTCCTACATCTGTTTGTTCTGAGCAGAACTCAGAAAAAAAAAGGAGAGTTTATGACCTTTGGAGGAAGGGGCGGGCAACTGAGGAGGACTACAAGGATGTCATGAGGTTATGCAGGGAGAAAATTAGAAGGACCAAAGCCCAACTAGAACTTAATCTGGCCACCGCCTAAAAAAAGACAATAAAAAATGTTTCTATAAATACATTAGCAACAGAAGGAGGGCTAAGGAGAATCTCCATCCTTTATTGGATGCAGGGGGAAACATAATGATAAAAGCTGAACATGAGCCAGCAGTATGCCCAGGTGGCCAAGAAAGCCAACGCCATCCTGGCCTGTATCAGAAATAGTGTGGCCAGCAGGAGTAGGGAGGGGATCGTGCCCCTGTACTCGGGC
>NW_009190442.1:25718-25945 GCF_000690835.1 Fulmarus glacialis
ACGGAGCCACTTCCCATCCTTTATCAGCAGTCCTGGCTAACCAGGGAGGTCCCAGTTGACTGGAGGTTACCAAATGTGACACCCATCTACAAGAAGCACCAGAAGGAGGATCTGGGGAACTACAGGCCTGTCAGCCTGACCTCGGTGCCAGGGAAGGTTCTGGAGCAGATCATCCTGAGTGCCATCACACAGCATGTCCAGGACAACCAGGTGACCAGGCCCAGTCA
>NW_009190443.1:0-18318 GCF_000690835.1 Fulmarus glacialis
TATATTATATAAATACCCCAGAATGAATTGGCCTGGTGGCACTCCATGTTTACCGAACTAATTTATATCCTGCTTAAACAAGTTCCAGTGTCTGAGGGAGTCAGTGGGAAGGTACCTGGGTAACTGAGGGCAGAACTTGGCTCGTATAAATTCATCGTTCAAATAGAGACATTTTTCTAAATGCCACCTGTGAGCACTGAAGCTAGAGTTTATTTTTTGATGTATAGTTAACAACAAAATATCTGCAGGTTTTATTTGGTTTGATTCCCGTGCTGCCCTGTCTATTTCATAGGATCACAAGTAATTTAGGTTGGAAGGGACCTCTGGAAGTCACCTGGACCAAACACTTGCCTAAAGCAGAGCCAAGTTAGATCAGTTTGCTCAGGGCCTTGTCCAGTCAAGTATAAATATCTCCAAGGATGGAGATTCAACAGCTTCTCTGGGTAACCATTCCAGTATTTATTTACTCTCATTGTGAACATTTTTTTCTGTTATCTAGTATTTCCAGTGTTGCAACCTGTGTCTGTTGGATCCTCATCCTCTCACTGTGCACCTCCAAGAAGAGTCAGGCAACATCTGCTCTATACGCTCCCATTAGGTTGCTGAAGATAGCAATAGCATCCCCACTTACCCTTCTCTTCCCAGGACTGAACAAGCACAGTTCCCTCAGCCTCTGCTTGTGAGGAGGGTTGATGGGCACGTGTAACTACTTGGAGCTTACATGCAGCTTTACTAACAGCTCATAAGAGTGGACACTGTCCAGCTCCCTCCTTCTCAGTTATGTTGGTTGAGGCCTGGAAGGAAATAGGACCAGAAAAATAGGTTTTCAAATACTAAAGTCCTCAGATACAACTGGGAATATACATTAGAACCTGAGGTTTTATGTGTCACTGCACCATTTATATTCGATAGTATGCTCCTTTTACCACAAAGCAACTTTTTCACCTTAAAAGAGATGACTTCTTTCATAAAGAAAGACAAAAACCCCTTTTTTGATCCGGTGTACAGTTTCACAAATATATCCGATTTTTTCCTAAGCATTTAAAAAGCACTGCATTACTATGCTATCCATGCACTAGCGTAAAGAGATGTACTCTCATTTAAAAGCTTAAGTCGAGCAGTTTGTGTGCTTGGGTACTAACATTCTTCTCAGCAATATCTCCTGCAGCTGAATAGCAATGGTCTCTGGTCAGAAATTCACAGGTATCTGCAGGTGGAGATTGTTCCTGCTCAACTTTCTTCAGTCGGTTTTGGGCTACCATCGAAGTCTGTGGTCATGGGTGATTTGTGTAGCTGTCTGTCTATCTGACCCCACTACAGCGGCAACACGTACAGTACAGCAAACATGGTATTGGAAGCAGTTCTGCCCCAAAAACAACAACTTTTTTTTCTTCTGCTTCAATCTTTCCAATGACTTGAACAAAGGCTCAATGAAAATTTTGTCCTTGTGCCTTTACTTCTCCTAGTTTCTTAATATTCTCTCAAGAAAGGAATTAAGTTTTCATTCAAGATTTGTCCTACAAAAACCCAGGATGCTTTCTTTTACAATTCCCCCCTTACAAGTCTAGATTGTGACTTTTTTGGTAACTACTTCCAGCACTTTGTCTTTCTGTGTCATCTTCAATTTGAAGAAAATCCCAAGTGTTTTTTTCAGTATGAGGGACAGGTGAATACCATTCCTTCCCTTCTGTAGCTAGCATAGGGAGTGAAGTGACTTACTCAGATTATGCAAAATCTCTGGCAGAAGTATAAAAACTTCTCAGCAAGAAGTTACAAGACCTCTCAAAAGTGGCTGCTCCATTTGGTGTTGTCAAACAACAGCCTCTGCCATAAGTAGCAGCATGATTCCTCCCTGTTCTGGCAGGAAGGAAGCTGGGGATAGTAATTAAGCACCACAAAGTAGCAAATTGCTGGATCTGCATGTCCTTCCTCATTTGCTTTTCCTCAACTGTCCACCGCATGTCAAAAATAACTGTCACGTTTGGACTAGTCTGTTAAACTTCATTATTATTATCATCCAAGCTAGCTAATTTGTGCCAATTCTCTTCCTTGCCTTTTTTTTCAGAACACTAAAACCACCTCACTTCACAATGGCATAAATTTGCTGCTTTGCCCTTTGTGCAGCCAGAGTTTACCCTGGGCAAAGAGAATCTCTCTTTGCACAAGCAAAATGTTTGTGGGGAAGGGGAAGGAAAACAGGGAAGAGGAAATGGGAATAGGACGGGGAAAGGGACACATAAATGAATATGGGACTTTGAGAACAGCCATGACAGGGTTCAGCCTTCTGTGTTCAGAAAATCCTCAACAAATAGTCAGTGTGCAATGTGATTTTATTTAAATGTCTGCTTTTCCTACTGTAGAGATTAATATCAGGAATTGATATGATCCTAGTGTGTATAGTGTACTTTCTAGGGATTGTTGTCTACGTCTTTCTTCCTTTCTTTCTGCTCCAGATCTAACATACCTATTTGCATTGGAAGCATCTGGTTATATTCACTTTGTAGTCTATCTTCTGCCATAGATCTTTTGTAATTTCTTCAGTGGTAATTCTCAGTGGCTCTAGTGGTTAGCTAGGTGTTAGCTTTTGTCTTTTGTTCCTTACTTTGTTGTATTTATCGGTCAATCTGATAAAACAGCGGTTTCACTCAACTTTGTAAATGCTTTATTTAAACCAAATTGAAAATTTTATTAGACCCTAGGATGGCTGCTGTCTTGCTTTGAACCATCTCTATAGAAATGGGATGCAAAAATAATATCAAGCTTTATTATGAGAAAAGCATTGTCAGGGAAATAACAGAAACTACAGTGGAGCAAATAAACCTCAGGCTTGAGAGACTAAATACAAAAATTATAAAGCATTAAATAGATCTGGTTTGACTAAGGACACAGATTTGGGGAATATTTTTGTAACTTTTGATACATGAGCAGTAACATAATAGCCTGCAAATGACTGAAATACCAAAGGAGAAGAATTTTATTCACAAAAGAATATATGACAGCAAAGGCATAAGATTAGTAAAAGAAAAAAACCCTAAGAGTTCAGTATCAATGAGGTAAAGTATCATTGAGATACAGTGTATAAGACTGTTGTGGACCTTTTAATCTGGACTGGACAAAAACTAGAAAATACAGGGAATAGCTTTGTATTTGCAGAGAGTTAATGGGACATTAATAAAGATTTTCTCCAGCTCTAACTTCTATGAATCAATTTAATGCAGGAAAGTCCAAAATGTTGATGTCAAAGACAGAAAATGGCAAAAGAGATTATGCCTCAAATGGTCACAGATATGGACACTGATCATAAAAAAAAATTACAAAGTTGATGTTAGATACAAGCTTAAAGCCATTGATGCAATATCTCGTAGTGATTAGGAAAGTAAACAATTACAGGGATGTGTCAGCGTGGAGCACAAGAGCAACAACCAGAAGAAACTACCACACAGAGATCCAGTAAGACAACCCTAAACTACTTTGCTTGGCTAGTGGCACTATACTATAGACACAGGTTAGGCTTGTAAAGATGAACAAGCCTTACCTATGAGGCTGTATTGCTATGATTTTTATACTAAAAATGTAAGCAAGTTCAATTCAGTTTGCAAAATTTGACTCTTAAATGTCTTAATTTGAAAGTCTATTCTCCATTTGGGACACTCATTTATGGTCCTGAAATTCTGCTGTTTGGGCTTCCATGACCATCACCTTTTTAGGGTTCCTACCATGAAATTTAGGACAGAAAATGATTGTATCTTGGATGTAGAAGCATCTTGGATGCCAGACTTCCTCACTGTTAACAAACTCCTTTTCACATTTCCAAATTATACCAAATCTTGAGATACTGTTGCTGTTACTGTAACTCTTGCTCGTAATTACCATGATTGCTCTTTTGTCCCAGACCCCCTTTTTAATCTTTTATTTTGTAATACAATTTGTCTTCCTTATTTCAGATGTTAAAAGGGCGTGTTTTATTGTAAGTTTTGCTGTATTCTATCATGTTTTTAATAACATCCAGAAACTCTACATTTATCAGGGGAGTTCTCATTTGGCAGTTAAATTATTTTTATCATGAAGTGGATATTACCAGACTCTTTGAGAGGAAGCATGAGACTGAAATAATGGGACAAAGATCAAAGCCAACAGCTACACAGAGGTTCTTGAGAGGAATCCCTGACTGGAAAAGAGAAGCTGGCTGATGGCATTTTTTTGTACAACTAATGAAAAATTCCCAAGAGGTTAAACCTTCTAATAGTTTGGAAAATGTAATAAAAACTCATTTCAGACTAGTACAGAGTTCCCAGCAATATTTCACATGTATTCAGTTTGCTCTTTACTGCTGGTACTTTTTCACCACCTTAAGCTTCTCTCCTGCAACCACGCACAAAATTAGTCCTGTTTATTTCAGTGGTTATTCCAAGAAAAACTGTAGAGTAGGGTCTCATTGCTGCTGATTCTTCTCTAACCTTTTTTATTTAGATGCTCTGATCTTTTTAGCAGTATTTTTGTATTTTATCAGTACTGAAATTTAATCTCAGACCCTTTGATTAACATGATAGAATAACTGCCTGTGACTGTACGTATTCCTTTACTAAAATGCTTCTAGATAAATGTAATAATTCAAATTCTAGTAAATTAGTAGAAGCGGTAAAATATTAGTACATTTTCACCCAACTCCTTGATATCTCATTAGGAACTTTCATAAATTCTGACTTGTAATTAAGATCAAGTGTTGCATTCAATTATCTGGAATATACTCACTTCATATGTATTTTAACATTACTGCAAACTGATTTTTTTAAATTAAAATAGCTTTTTAAAAAAGTTTTAAGTGCAGATCAGAGAATGCAAGATGTAGAAAATAAATGTGGAAAATAGGCAGAAAAAAAAAGGAAGTAACAGAAAAAAATTGATAATGATCAAAGAGTTAGTGATGTATCAAATGAAAAAAGTATGAGAATTACACAATTTAGGTAATTTATTGAATAAAGTGAAGCAAATTATCCAAAATAAGAGTCAGTCAGCAAAATTTATTTGTTTTCTGGGAAACTTTTAAGAAGTGTTTTTCCCTTTGCAATTGCAAGTAATTAGGTATAATGTTTATATAATATGGCTTATGGTTTGTTTACTAATTTGTTATTTACTCACAAGGAAGAGCACCATTCATTAAACCGCCAGAAGCATTTTGTGCAGCGTTATGGGTTTTCCTAACGGGAGATCCATCACAATAAAGAGGACTGCAATTATTAAGATCTGACAACTACACAATACAAGTGATAAATTTAAAAGCCGTTTAACTACAATTCCAGCAGACTGTAACCTGCAATAATCTCTAAAAATATAAAGCACTTCAACATTTTCATCCTGTATGGTCAGTTTTGAACACATGTGGATTTTCAGACATTTTTAGAGGCCTATCAGGAAGGTAAATATTACCCAGAAAACGTGTGATACATTTCTCAGCTTCTTGGTTTTGTCAGAGCACAGCAAGGGATGGCTGCTCCGTAAGGGAGGGGACCCGAAGGGGAGAAATATAGTATCAAAAAAAAGAAAATTTTTGTTCTGAACTGTGAAATCTCCTTATGCATGCTGCAGCAGTGTGCAGACTGTCAACTTGGACAGTCTTAGCACCTTTTTCCCTGATACTCAGAAGAAAAAATCCTCTAAAAACTGAGGCAAGGCTATTGAAAAAAAAAAGTCTGTTGTGTATGAAGTTGGCATTAGCTGTTTTCTAACTGCTTTGACACCTGTGGTTTTGGTCGGGGGTTTGTGTCATTAAATCTATGCTCCATAGCCTTAAGAAATATGTGACTGTGACCTCAGACTGAGTCACCATTTCCAGGACCAACCATATTCAGATACTTACAAGCCAAGTGACTTTTTTGGCATAGACAGACAAAAATGTTGAACAGCTGACTTGATTGTAAGAAAACGATGCTCAGTCAACACTCATTTACATGTGCTAGGGAGTTCCTTGTCATTTAACGCATCACGAATGTGTTACAGTAGTATTGAAGCTATCTTATTGATCCAGTCTTTCCATCAGGATCAGGAACTTCTTTTTCAAAGAAAGTTCTTACTGCAAGTTCCTTCTTGGTGGAAGATTTTCTTCCTTTCTTATCTCAAAATTGGTCTTCATTGGGGAACCATAACAGCAATTAGTTAACTGATCTGGAGTATTTTTTACTCAGCAGTCTTGCCTGGAGAATAAGAACAGTAAATATTTCTTGTGATTGCCTTCGTTTATCTAAACCTGATAAACCAAAGCATTTCCATGAAAATGAATCATCCAGTTTCTCTCTCTCTAACTGAATTATTTTCTTCCTGGAAAGGCAATATTCTGCTTCATGAAGACCACCTCAGCCCCAGCCTGGACTTCTTGCTCTTGGCAACTCTTCGCTCAGATCTTAGAGTCAGGCAATGTTATTAGCCTTTGCTGCTGCTGTCATTGCTTCAGACCTAATTTAAAGCACCCCTTGCCGGCCACATATTTTTAAGACAGACTCTTATCCTGATGCTGTCATCCTTTTCTTTTCTTGATTTCTTTTTTACCCAATACATTAGATAAGCATGTAACTGTAAATATACATGTAGTGTCATTGAAATGCACAAGGCTACTTTATTTGGTTACAGGTTTGGGGTTTTTTTGTATGTTTGGCAATAGGCCTAGCTAGAGAAATATGTGAAGTCTGCCACTAGACAGTACTGTAATGCAGGTAACAAAGAATCTAGGGAAAGGTGGGAAAGGAAGTTAAATTTTGTCCTGGAATATGAAAAATATGGAGCAGCAAATCAGTTTTTCAAGTTTGAAAGATTACTGGGCTTCCATTCTGCTAAAAGAGGTAAGGAAATATACTTTATTTTATATTTCTAAAATATCAGCAGAAGTTAGTTTTTCACATGAAAACTGTAATTCTGGAAACCAGCTATTGTAGTTAGGTCTGAGCATATTGGTGGCAGAATTTAACATAAGTTTTCACCCAGTAATATATATGATATTTCATTCCACTAATCACTATTTCAGCTGCTGCTAACACAGAGGAGAGAAAATTTAGAGATGTTGATTTATCTACTGTTGATTACGCAACAGCAGATAGCAAAAAATAATTACAGATAACGCAACAGTTTGTGGTTTTACAAAATGGTATACAAAAATAGTAAAGCTGAATTAATTTCTACATAAATCCCAAGGGAGCAGTAACTTCTAAAGAAAAGCTAAAAAGAAAATAAGTAGTTTTGCAGGAACAAGTTTTCTTCACCTTAACTGTCTACCAAAAACAGATTGAACATCTTAACCGAGCTATTAGCATATTTTCCCCTCTATTTTTATCCACGAAGACTCTGTTCCTCTCTAGGCTCAGACTTAAGAAAACTGTTTTGCTTTTGAATAATTTTATTGTTGTGGTAGGTTGCTCTAGTGGCATGGCCCACTTGCTTTAATCACTATACTACACTCCAGATTGGTAAAGAGTAATTTTATTCTGTTCTGTAATTCCATTATTCTTTATTTGCTGAGATCTGTAGTGGTGTGCATGTGGCAAAAATGCAAGGTATTATAAAAAAAGAAAGAGAAAAAATTAGTTCAAAATTCGAAAGTATTACAAATGTCATTAAGATTTTCTATTTGAGCTTGATATGTTTATTTAAGATTGTCTTGTTATTTTAGCAGAATTAAATATATTGTTAAAATTGATTTTCATGTTATAATTGGCTTTAGTGATATGGCCTCTAAAAGATGTCATTTATTTGATAAGACACGGTGCTTTACTTGAGTAAATACCAGTTGATATATCCATTATTTAAATGCCGCAAAAGGTTATACACATTATATTTATTTATCAACAGCAAAACTGTCTGTATCAATGGTAAACAGAAGCAGCTTGATTTCATGCTCCAGATTGGAAAACAATTTCAAAATGCTGATTATCCCAGACCTACCTTTTCTGACACCTGAAAGCTCTTGTTTCATTTTCACCACCTGCTATTGCTATTATGGCTTTGTAGGTGAAGATGAAAATTGTGACCAGTGAATCTTGCCATATTCTAATGAAAAAATAACTGTCAAAATTATGCACTGCTGAAGGAAAAAAAAATTAAGCAGGGTTTCTTTCTAGCATGTCCAGATTCAGCTGAGTACAACAAAACCAGTATCCATTCAGGAACAGGCTCAAACTTACTGGTATTTTGCCCCATTCTGCCTGAAACAACACGAAAGTAACAGAATGGCTGAGAAAAACGTGTACAAAAAGGAACTCAAAAACCCCTTTGACTGCTGCAGGTGAGGCTGTATTGGACTGCAAAGGTGTGGGTAGATTTCAGGCTGTTGGACCAAAAATCTTGCAGACTAAACTGCCCAGAAAGATGGATTACCAAAGAGTTACATTTTTCTGTGCTTATACTTGGAGTTTGCAGTTTGTTACATATTTGTGTCATTAATATAGATACTGGTACCATTAAAAACTGGCATAAACCAGGTGAATCAAGCAAAGTCATCCAGCCAGCTAAACTTCGCTCTATTTTCTTTCTATTTGTAGGGAGGATACTTTATCATCTAGCAGAATTTTGATAACAAAAATCTGAATTGACTTGGCTGCCTTGCTTTTGTCTCCTTCCAGCCAGTTAAATCTATTTTCTAAAAACTCCACCCTCCGATACGTCCATTCGCCCCATCACAAATGAACGGATAGAGAATTAGGTCACAACTTCATCTCCTGACAGATTTTTGTCTTTGAGGCCCTTTCTACATTCCTACTGCCATGTGCACTGTGGAGTGCTGATGTAATGCTGGAACCACATTCATAAGAAGTATCAGACCTTCAGATTTAATTAACAGGTAATTAACAGCCCTTCTGGCCTTTGTAGTTAATACTATGCCAAATTCAATAAATAATTTGGATAAGTAATTATGAATGCTATTTAAAAATAGTGAGTTGAAGCATCTACAAGATTCTACCTTGACAAAGAGATGATTTCTAAAATTGTCACTGACTAATACATATTTGGGAGGAACAGGCAGCATTTAAAATGAAAAAAGTGTATTCCCATTGTCCACAAAAGCTCATCAGAAATGAGAAAAAAATTCGTAAGATCTCCAAAGAAAAGAATATGAAATGGAAGAGGGAAAAAAGTCATTTCTTAGAAATCTTTTTTAATGGGTGAAAACATGCAACTTCCAATGCCAGTTGCCAGAGACTGGTCTTTGCAGTCCCCATGCTGGGGGTGATTCTCTCACTGCAATGCATATTACAAGACTAGGGACTAAGTAGTCACTGTCATGCACAATACAATGTTATAGCAATTTTAACGTAATTTGTACAGCCTTGCAAAAGTTGTTATTTACAAAACCAATTCTTTCATAATCTGGCTTTTCAGTCTGTTTTTTCATTCACTCATGCCCATAAGTCACCATTTTCTGTTTATATTATAAGGTTACACTAACATCCTTAATGTAACAGTATTTGAAGGAAAACATTTATGAAAATGAATGGTTTGCATACATAGTGGTAAATGTCCAAAGTACCTAGAAGGTGGTTAAAATACAGTATAATTGTGTACAATACAAAGGTGTAAATCACTCTTATATTTTTGTTGCTTTTTAACAAAAACCATAGGTTATTGTGGCTACAGAGTTGCTTGGGTTTGAGATGACCTCTAGGGGTCACCTGATACTTTCTCTTATAAAGCACAGGCTTTATTTAATTATTTCTAAATCACCCCAAGAAATTAAAGACTTCTTGAACAGTTTTTCACTTTAAGCTAGTGATGGCACACTCTGTTTTGTATATGAACTCCTATTTGTTCAGATATTATACAGTCTTTCCTAATGTGTAACCTAAATTTTCCCTTCTACATGTTAAATGAGTTCCTCGGTCTTCTTTGATTAATCCAAAAAATGGCCTACTTTATGACATGCCTTTAATTATTTGTAGACAGTTCCTGTTATGTCATTTTCCTCCGGATGGCACTTGCTTAACTCTATAATCCCACATAGATCTTGTTTCCCAAACATTTCCGTTCAGCTACAGTCTACCCAGCTTCCTTGGCCAGAGCACAGCCTTTTCAATACTGTGTCCCTAGACAAATCTCTGCTCTTTAATCACTGTTGAGTACTGCATAGCCATCTGACTCAGTATTTGGGTTGTGCTTTTC
Organism: Fulmarus glacialis; assembly: GCF_000690835.1. NCBI lineage: Eukaryota > Metazoa > Chordata > Aves > Procellariiformes > Procellariidae > Fulmarus > Fulmarus glacialis. Next base: position 10,141 of record NW_009190443.1, read on the forward strand.
CAGAGTGAATGAAAAACGTTTGAGCCTAAAGGGAACCCTACCAACAAGGAGGAGGAAAAGGCCAATTTGAGGGGAGAATTAAGAGTGATGTTAAGAGGAGTAGCGTCCGGGAGAGGCCTGAAATTCTCTCCCCTGGTTTACTCGCATCAGTCAGGTGTAACCACAGATCAGCAAAAGCTGCTGTTGTTCTGATGAGCCCAGGAGGAGTGTGTATATTATCGCCTTTCTTGCGTACAAGTGTTCCCATGATCGGAGGCAAGTTCCTTAGATCATCCCCTTTGCCATAAATTGTCTTATGGTATGACATTCCAGTATCTTAATACAGAAAAGCAATACATTTCTCTCTTTTGCAGCAGTGTGAAATATTAACATAGAATCAATTTTTATGTTTGATCCTGGGGAGAGAATTAAAGGTCATTGTACCTTTGCTTTGCATTTATTATGTAGCAATCCCTTCTGGCCCTTAAAGATAGGAATTTTCTGAATCATTAATGTGGTTTTGTATTTTTACAACGTATGTTTTGTCTTTGATTACTTCCTAAAATTTGAATAGATGTTTTTCTTAAAATGATAAAAATAAAGATTCTTCATCCAGTGAATATTTTATAACTTTAAAATTTCTTTTAACTCTCTGATTCATGGCAAGAAGCTGAAATCACAAAATATTTAATGGTGAAAATATTCTGCAAAAGTTTAATTTGGACGTAGCCAGATGTTTGTTTTGAATTTTTAGTCAAAACAAAATAGTAGCATTGTAGTTTAAAAGCCTAGTGCATTCATTTTCTTGTGGGATCGGTCCCCATAGACATATTTGATAATAGTCCGTAGTCTAGTGACTCCTCCGATTCACCATGGTACTTGTTCAGAAGAAATCTCATACTGTAGTGAAAGACAGACCTTGAGGGACTCTACCCTTCTGGGAAAATGTAGAAATCTTCATTATAGACCCCGTGAGAAAGTCACTGATTTGGAAAGATAGTCAATGGTTTTTTGACTTGGAAAAAAAAAGTTATTCAAATGGAGTATTTCATTTTGTTTTACTTATTCAAAACACACCATTCCAGGAAGAAATGCTTCAACTAGATTCTCCAAATGAAAACTCAGTATTTTAAATGGAACATGTTCATTATGAAGAAATTACATCTATGAATAAATTAGGATATCCAAATAGGCTACCTAGTAATGATACTGTGTATCTTTCGATTCTCTTCTGATTTTTTTCTGATCACTCTGCTTTATAATCTACCTATCAATCTGTTAATAATATATTGACAAATTGTCTCAGAAATAGACCATTTGTATCTAGTATTTGAATAGTGCCAATATATTATGGCCACCATTACAATACAGTAATTATTTGCAGCATGGCCTTTGACACCATTACCAATATTGGTACCAATATACCAGTATTTAGATTTTTTAAACTTGCACATGCATCTTACAGTACCATTAAAAATACATTTGAAGCCGTATATTTAGTGTTCATATACACTCTGAATGCATACACATGCATTTCTAAAGTCAAGGAAAGTTTCCTTTCTCTTCAAAGCTGATCAAATCATGGTATTTTCAGACTAACTATACTGTCCAGCTCAAAATGAATTTTCCCAACTAGCCTTCTATCTCTCTCTGTGAACCATTTATTCCTTCCTCTGTGACTTACAAGTTTTAAAAATAGTACATCTACAGGAAAAATAATAGAACAAAACAACTTTTATGATTTCATGCTTTCTTTTTCTACATGAAGATAGCCAACTGGCCAAGCCAGGTGTCTCTTTACTCCTAAATTTCAATATTCTGTTATTGCTTCCCTTCTCCCAGTAAAAACATGCACACTAACATTCACATACATTCACTTTCGGGTCCCTGTTTAGTTATCCAATTATTAGGAAGCAAATACTCTGTTCTACAGTTCTGAGGTAATATTCCAGTTTATACATTTCTTTGTCAGGATTAACAGCAGATTTTCACTCTCTTTCATTGCATTGCTTTCTGATCACATTAGATTATATCGATCTATTCATCTCTTTATTTTCTTTTTGAGTTCCATTAATCTCTTTATTTTCTTTTCTAGTTAGTCAAAGGTAGAATAACCATTGTCATCACAAGAATAAAATTGATCTATGTACTTTTCCTAAATTTCTTTTAAAGATTTCAAGAATCATTAACCTTCTTGAAGCCAGATTATACTTTATACTCATGTGGATATTCCATATGGAAACATTGAAGAGCTTCAAACTAGATTCTGTATGATCTTTTGGAAACTATTTTTGCATCTTTTTTGCATCAATTTGGGTTGTAATGCCTCCTCACTCTTGGGGTCCTTTTAGTGAAATAAACAAAAAATGAAAACCCTCAAACCTGTACTATCTCATTAACTCCCTTGTGCTGTGTTCTGCTCTCAGAGAAACTGGCTTTACAAATATTCCATGTTTGTAACCACCACCACCACCAGTAATTGCCCAGCTCATTTCTTGCCACTTATTCAAAGGCAGGTTAAGGTGGTTCGTAGTTACTCCATTCCTTTGGCACTCAGGTGCTAGCTAGTTCTCAGCAAGCAAGAACCAGATGTTCTTGCTGTGTGAGCCTGTACGAACCAGACATCTCTATTTGCCCATTCAGGTGATCTTCAGATATTAGATTTCTTCTTTAATGGATGTTTAATTTTTTTATGGACCCATGAGATTGTCCTGGAAAAAAAAGAGCATAATCTGTGTTTGCCAGTGAGAATTCCTTCCCAAACCCTAGCACACCGCAGCACCAGCCCCTGCAGAGACTCCAGCTGTTTCAGATGATAGCCCCAGTTATCTCTTTGGGTATGGGTCCCACAGTAACTGCACGTCCACACAACTTTATTTGGACTTGCTATTTCCAAAAAGACTGTATAGCCCAAATTTATCAGCTTCTTCGGACTTCTCTCCAACACTGGACAATTTTAAGAATAAAAATCAAAATTAATTCTGAAACATAGGCACTTGAGCTTCTAATTATGAGATTGGAATTAAAAGAAATGTACAAAGACAACTCTGGTTTTAGTATAATAGCTAGATTTCTTTCTAGTTCTTAACTTTTCTCCTCTAGGATATTAAAGCTATCAGAAGTGTTTGTCCTGTACAGCAAGATCCCATCCTCTGAGTGCTGACCCAGAGCTGAAAATAAAGCCAGCTGCAGGACTGGCAGTAAATTCCTCATGAGACTTCCCTGCTTAAAACAGCATTCTGTTAGCTTTCTGTGTTCAAAAGATGACAACTTCCTTTCTCTTCCCCACTTCAAACTTACGTCCCTGCTCCTTACCCAAGCCAACAAAGCTTCTTCATCACTTCAGTTAGTGTATTCCCTTTGTCCTAATTTGTTACAGCACTAATGGAAGGGATACAGTCTCTGTCAAGTTATATATCATAAGAATTATGTACATGTATTTCACCAAGTGCATAGTCTTCATTGCATTCTTAACTTTCTTTAAGGACCATGCATAGCACATAATTCCAATAACAGACTTCTGTGACTCTTGCTGGCAGCTCCCCTGCTTCCTTTCTCACCCATATACTCACCCTTAGCCAGCTATAGGGTCTTTTGGCATCTCATTTCAGCAAGTATAATTTACTAGTAAAAATTTCTAATACATTTTTTGTTTATCTATTGGATTCACAATATGATTTTGCTTGCTCAGTAAACATGCCTAAACAACTATTTTACCTCAATATCTGAACATTATTATGTTTATGTGTACTTAAAATAACCTATGATATGGAGTCAATCTTGGTCCCTATTCAGGAAATTCAAAATCAATGTATTTGGCTCTGAGAAAGGATTGTAAAAGCAGTCCTATTAAATATTTTAAACCATTTTATCTTGCTTTTTATTGAAGATCACTTCCCTACTTGAAAGCAAGAATTAATTTTATCTTGCTCTGACTTTCTAGATCCCTTGATAGGGTATCAACCAGTAAGGGTATGGATATCAGCGAAGCAGTGCAAATTAGCAAGTACTTCTCTCTAACAAAGAGTCAAGTTATTATAACACAGAACTTTTCAGCTCTGTTGAAAGAAAAAAAAACTTAGCACAAACTTTTGAACAATCAGGATATAATGGTTTTCAATTTTACTAAAAAAGCTGCTTCAACTTATTTTCAGAAATAAACTTTATTGCTAAAGAACAATATTTTTCTATGACTAAAAATTCCCAGTATGAAGCTAACTAAGTTTTTATTAACAATCAATTTTAAGTAGAAAACAAATTTCCTCTCTTTGTTCCAACAGATTGCATTTTCCATGAAAATAGTGTAACATTGTTTGTCAGTAGGAAAAATAACTGTTAGGGGCCATTTTGTTAAACATGTATGTCTGTTTTGACTTGTTCATCAAAGAGCAGTGTGGTGATACTTACCCATGGTTTGAGCCTGGGAAATCTGGGATGTAATTAACTCTATGGATGTGATAACTGGTTTCTTTATTTAAAATGGTCTTTTTTGCTATAGATTAAGATGATCCTTTTTCAGGAGTAATCTAACCCTCCAATTCCTGAAATCTCATTTGTACAAGACATTTCCATTACTTTACATAGAGATGACTCAGGTCTAGAGTCTGTGGTCATAAATGTTTCTGCCTACAAGTGGTTTCCACAATAATAAGAAATGCCCCAAAGTACCTGATTTTAAGGTACATACAGATACAAAAACAAGCATAGGAAACCAGATATAGTTCCAGCCAGGAATGGAGACTTCTTCATCTTACTACCCTACTGGTCAGATATTTCTGATTCAGACAAATAACGATAATGGTAGTCTTTTCCCCTGAGGCTAGTTAACAACTAGCCCTGCTCATCTGAAGTGACTGAACACACCCTAGTTGAATCACTGCTGCTCAGCCTAAGCCACTGCCAGGTTAGGAGAATCACACAGTGTCTACCATTCTCCATCTTTTAGGACCTATGAGTTTCCCTCTAGCATCGCATCAGCTAAAAGAACGAGGCCCACAAATCAGCTGCAAGGGATGAAACTTGCTGGAAAGTATAATGGCACCCAAAAAATTGTGAAGCCATTCACAAGAAGAACAAACAATTTGACAGGATTGTCCCATTGCTGTAAAAGAGAAAGCAAGCTGCCTAATTCCTTACAAGAAGAGTCATGGCCACCAGAGCAGCTCCTCACAGGGATCTACAGAGACTGCATGAATGAAGTGTTGGATCACTGTGATCAGCACATCAGCATACTTTGCTGATCAGTTCAAGGAAAAACACAGGGAATTTTTAAGAAAAGATTCTATTTCTGATCTGATCAGTCCACCCATACTATCACTGACAGAGGTTGGCCTCAACATACACATCTAAGATTTTGGAGCTTGGAAAAATATTTGCTAAAACTCATTAAATGGATCCCTGTCCCTTCTAACTAGCTCCCCATTACTAAAATAAGTTGTTAACCTGCCTTCAGGAAAAGACATTCACTACATTTGTTGAAACATACAGTGGCCCACACAGCCCTCAAAGCCGGACTGCAGCCTGTCAACTGTCCCCACTTCTCACACCCCATTTCTGCCCAACCTGTAACATTCACAAGAACATTAACTGAAGAAATGGCCCTTCATGGCCATGACAGAGGCAAAATTTTTCTCTTTATAGTAACAGATCTCTCTGACAGAACAGACTGTGAAGTATCCTAAAGTGAATGATCCAGCACTTCATTTATTTTTATCTTTACTTATCTGGTCCTGTCAGGATGCAGGGTAGCCAAGCTTCTCTTCAATTCCAAAACAAGAGCAGGGTGAGAGCATCAGGTACCACTGTCTCGGCTGACGACGGCATGCAGGTGCAGATACGTCTCACTCATCGCTGACACAGCCATGACACCTACTCAGCTACAGGTGGTCAGACCTTAGAGAAAGAGCTGCCGGCTGGAAAGGCATCCAGGCAAGATGAAGGTGAGCGTGACTGAATGGGAGAGGTACCTCATGCTGAAATCATGCAGATCTTCCCTGTCAAAATGGTACAACGATCTGGGTTCATGTTTGCCTCCTCACCGAGCTTCTAAATTTGTAAAAATGCCCTTTCTTTCATCATCTTGCTAGAAACCTTCATCCTTTCCTAGGACTTGCTAGTTGTTACACACTTGCTTCCTTCATGCAGAGCTGCTATAGTCTGCAATATGTTGCAATCAATGGAAGTAATGAAGTTTATGCCAGGTATAGAAACCAGATGACACTTCTACCACGCTCTGCCATCATCACATCGGGCTCATGCTGACACCCTTAACTTGTTCCTCCTCTGGCTTAGCAATTCCATTAAAGTATTGCTCCTAACTCAGAAAGCTGTTAATGGGTCACATCTCACCTATACTAAAGGTCTGATTTCAATTTACAAATGCAGATAACAAAATCCAGGACAAAGTGAGTTGGAACTGTGCAGAAAGTCTTGTTGGCTGAAAGGATAGAGCTGTGGAGATCCAAGGTATTGGAAAAGTTTAGACAAATCGATAACCAACATTAGATATTTTAAGGAAATACTGACAAAACGTCTGCTTTGAAAAGACCTGTTTATGTCAGAACAAAAGTGACACTGACAATTTAGATGTAATATTTTATACTGCATTAATGTTTTGAAAAGATGAAAAAAAATGTTCTGAAATGGTGATTTTCATATTTACAGTCTAAATCTTTGGAATTCTATTGAGGAAACATTGCAAAATGTTTATGTTTTCTCCTGATTCAAGATGAAACTAAACTTTTGTATTCTGTTCAGTCCTTCTCCGTATGGGCTACATCAGATCTATGTAAACACCAGACTGCATCTATAAGATTTTCTTGAAAAACTGGAGCTGTGGGAAGAAGCAGAGTGTATTCAGTTCAAATCAAAATAACTTTCCAAACCTCATCCTAAGATGTGCTTTTGAATTAATGCTTAGGGTTCCCCGATATTAATTTGTCAGGACTAATTAACTAAAATCACTTATGATATAGAAAACTGTATCTCTAGGAGCTGGCATTACTACTTCAAGCACTCCTTTCAACTCTTAAATAATCAACAGTTGCTCTTAGTGATTCATAGAAAAACTTACTCTGCCGCCTTTACTCAGACACGTACTAGCGCATTCAAAGTCAGCACTATATTGGGGTTGAGTTTAGTCAATCCGGCTGACCCGTTACACATCGCGGAGCTCAGTGGCTGTGTGCATGCCCCAGCAGTGCTTTTTGTAGAGAAAGTGTGTTATCAACACTGTTTAGAACCAAGCGAACCATTTATTAATATGATCAGTCACTTCTTGAAAGATTTGCTTTTGAAAAAATGCAGCTTAGCACTAGTTTAAGACCTAATTAAAGCTCTGAGGGACATACACTCAGAAGAGCCTCAAGTAGGATTTCTTTTGATGCACAAAGCCATCTATGCTTGAAGTTCTGTATAAGCACATACAGTAGGACATGCCAAACAAAAGGGCTAGTGAATTACGTTTCTACATTTAGTCAATGTGAGGTCTGTGAGAAATTTAGACTATAGACTTGCATGCGTGCTTGGAAAGTACTGCGTTGTGTGCTGGTGCACAGGGTCTGCAGCTTCTGCATCTTACAGAGGCTGAAAATCACTGTGAATTTCAGCACCGTGAATTGGCTGTGTAAATCGGTGCCCGGAGAGTGACACACTTAATTTTTTCTTCACTTTTTTTATTAAGCCTTTTATTCCACGAAGACGGAAAAGCCGGTTCTCCCTGAGACTTGGTAGCTCCAAAGGCAGAATCAGGGCCCGGGGCACCGCACCGGCTGGCGTCTTGGGTAGGTCTGCTGGGAGCGGGCCAGAGAATTGCAGCCTGCGGTAGAAACTGTACCCCTGCCGTAACAGAGTAAAAAATTTTGACTTGGTAAGATGTTTCTTCTAGGCTCCGCTGGCTGAGCTTGTCAGATAATGTGCTCAGCCATCAAGCGTGCAACTTCCTCGGGGAAGCAGAGTAAGAGATAAGAGCCGCCGTGGGGGCCTGAAAGTGCAACTCTGTTCTCTGACATTTTGTAAAGTTAAATTACAGGGGTGTTATCATTTGTATTTTATTTCCCTTATTAGACAGCACCGGTGCTGCTTAATGGGATGCAGTTACCGAAGTAAACAATCCCGTGGGATGCTTATTTGTTCGCATTAACGCGGGAACCCCAGCTCCGCTAAGATTTATCTAGACACTGGTGTTTTAAAAAAAAAAGA
>NW_009190444.1:0-1231 GCF_000690835.1 Fulmarus glacialis
CTCCATCCCAGCCAAAACCAGGACAATCTGTAATGTCCCCTTTTCATCTCAAAGATGAGCCTTTTTAGAAATATGCGACTGCAGTCTCATAGCCCACACTTCCTTTGAGGATGATTAAGGTCACTGCTGTTAGAGGGAAATGATCTCGGAGTGACCTATGTGGAGTGGAGGAGTGTAAAGGATGCAGTGATTCCAGCTTAGGCCCTGTGTAGCACCAAATTAAAGGACAGCAATTTCTGCTTTGTCCTTTCATGTCACACACTAGCAAAAGCTTTTCCTCTGAAAATGGTAGTATAACCCCCCCCCCCAAAAAAATTTTTTTTTTTTTTTTTTAGCAGGGCAGCTAAAGATTGCAGTGCAGGAAAACTCAGCAAAGCATGGGAGCTTGGTTCTGCCAAGGATGCAAGCAGGAGGGGTAAGGGAAGAGTGATGGGGAGGAGACTCTGTGCAGTCCTCGAGCTGCAGTCCTCCAGTCAGGACAGGACCTCCTGGGAGCTGGCAACAGGGCACAGTGGTGAGAGCTGTGCAGGGCACAGTGGGAGCCCATGCTACGTACAGGGTGTTCTCCCTATGCAGGGTATGGCAAAACCACTGCTGTTAAGAAATGTGTAGGCTGGCCTTCCTGGAGAAACTTGCAAGTGTTCTGGAAAATGGGGAGTACAAGTCAGGGATGGTATAAAAATCACCAGGGGATTGTCATTCCCACATGTCAGACTCTTTCCTGATGATCTCCCAACACTGCCTTGTAGAATACAGAGCAAATGTCTCCTCTGGACAGATGTTTGCCTCCTGTTTGAAGAGGCAGCAGTTAAGCAGGTGACTTGTGTACAGGTGCAGTGATGTCTGCATGAGGCAAAACCCTCCCCAGGTCTGTGAGCTTTGTAGGATGTTCCTGTCGGACATGTGTAAAGGCATGATACTTGGGTGAAATACCAAGTTGAGTGAAGCAACTGGAGGGTGCAATGAGATATGCGATATTCAGGAGATTTTGACTATGCCGTAGCCATTTTCAGCTGCAGGACATCAAGTAGCAGATTACCCAGAGCCCATCTAGTCTCTGGCAGCAGGGGCCAGATGCTTCAGTCTACAGTGAAGAAGACGCAACAGCTAACCGCAGCTGGGGTAAGGGTATTTTTGCCTGCTGTTGATGACAGTGTTGGAAACACCCTGCCCATCTACTGGGGGGCGAGCTGGGCTGGATGGGGCTGGTACCCAGCGGGTGGCAGGACCC
>NW_009190445.1:0-6123 GCF_000690835.1 Fulmarus glacialis
CGCTCACCGCGGGCCCCCTGCCATGCACCCGCACATGCACCCGCACCAGCCCCAGGCTCGGGGGCACCCCCCCGCCAGCCAGAGCCGGGGAGGACCATGCACCTCCCCGGCCCGCAGCCCTCGATCAAGTGCAGTGCAGTGGAGCAGCTGCGGGCAGGGAAGCCTGACCCCCCCCACCCATTCAGCAATGCGTCATCTCCATTTTGGTTTCTTTTCCTTGGGTTTTTTTGTTTTTCCTCATGTTATTTCTGCCCAATTCAATGAATTCCCTGGCACCTTCTAGAATTGGCGTTCCAAATTTTTTTTCTCTCTCCTGTTTTTTTTTTTTGTTTGTTTGTTTTTTTTTTTTTAAAAAAAGACTGACCCTTTTTGGCATCAAGGGAAAGGAAATTAGTGAAGGAAGGACTTACAGGTCCGAGAGGCAAAAGCAGGGCAGGCCCATGCTGGATAATTCTGCCCTGGGGATAGAGATGCTCCAAGAGGAAAGCTCAGCGAGCCAAGAGGGAGGCTGAGCTGCAGGAGAAGGGTGCTGATGAGCTGAGGGTGGATGCACACCCCTACGTCTGCCCTCCTGCACGCACCCCAGCCAAAATATGGGGTCCAGCCAGCCCACGTGCCACCATCCTTGTGGGCCACTTGCTCCACACCAAGCGGCTCATGATTAATTGCCCTGGAAGAGGGTGGAGAGGAAAAATGCGATTGCACTGAGCTTAATTCCCAAGCTGAACGAGTGGGTGGGTCCCGGAACCACGCAGCTGGCCAAGGACAAGAGATGAAAGTGAAAAATAAATGGTTTCCTACAGCTCTGCCCTAAAGTCAACAGTATTTGACTTTGTGGCCACACTGGAAGGATGGGATGCTTGATGGGACAAGGGACATGTTGCTGCCGCACCGCTGGACACCCAGAAGTTACCATCACCCCGGGCATAAGGCAAAACCAAGGGGGCTTGGGGCGAGCATTTCCCTCGATATTTCTATTTATCAGCTGAGCGAAGATTTTCCAGGGTGTCCACCTGCTCTGGAACTTCTAAAGGAAACTTCTCTCATCATAATAATTTAATCTTTCAAAACAAGCCCAGACACGGACCTTTGAAGGGCTCACTCACACGGTGTTTTATGGGAAGCGATGGATGCATTTTTGCCTGCGCTCCACACGAAGAAGTCAGGTGAATCCAAGTTGCTGAGCAAAAAACCCAAGATTAAATAAATCCCCCAATTCTCATTACATGCAGAGCAAGTTCGCTTCTGCCTGCAAAGCGCCACGTAACCTCAGAGAAACCCCCCCAACCCCAAGCATCTCTTCAAAGCAGCCTGCTTCAATAAACACACTCGGAAGCTTTATTTAAGGGGGGAAGCGTTTCTTTTTCAGCTTCCCCACATTCCAATGGGCGACGAGACTTACTCCAACGAACAAATAAACTAAAACACCTCAAGAAAGAGAGCGGAGAAATGACGTGCTCAGTGGGCACTGCAGTCAGAAGGAAAGCAGAAGGGAACAGGTCAAACGAAGAGCTTGAGAGAGAATCAGATAATTGGGTTTAACCATACCGTAAATGAGTCAAATCCTGGAAAAAGAATTTTTAAAGAATTTTTTTTTTTTCCCCCATGAAACTTTCCACAAGAAAGAGTAAAGATGTGGGAAGTTTTTTGTAGGAGGGGAGAGCAAACATATTTTGTCTAGGATGAAAATGGGACAAATTCCCAACCAAAGAGGCTCGGGATGTCTGGATGGGAGATGGGACAAAGGAATATGAAAAGGTGGATGCTCAGGAAGGTAAACACCAGTCTCTCATAATTAAAACCCCAGTGAGAACTGGAAGAAGTATAAAGGATTCTCCATGGGAGAACGATGGCGAGAAGTAACTACCTGGAAAATACTTAATTGGTAAAGATTAGATCAGCCTGCAAACGCTTACCAGACACACACGCAGGAGAAGCGGCATGTCCTCACCATACCGGCAAGACACCAGCCAGTCTCTTGCTTCCTCCAAATGCACTTTAGTCTTCTTTATGGACATTTCCTACCTGCTTTCAGCCTCTCTGACCTTCTACGTGGACCTTCACCAGCCTGCTCAAAGGCCAACCCTGGGCGATTACAGGGCAACAAATTAAATCTAAGCAAAAGCATCCTTCAGCCTGGCCAAAAAGCCCCCCGCGCCCGCCCGCTGCAGAGAGCCACGACACTCTCTTCTGCTTTAGACAGGGCTTCAGCAGCAGCAATTAATAATTTACAAGCCATCTGTCCACCGCCCAGAGGCATCCCTCTTTGAAGGGCAGGGATTTATTTGCAACCCACGTGCGAGGGCAGCGCAGCTCAGCTGGCCCTCCTGGCCCTTCCCGCCTTCCCGCTTCCTTCCATTCCCAAAGCAACAAAATTTCTCTGCGTTGGCCATGACTGCTCCCATCGCCATCAAGAGATGTCACGAGCAGGGCTGTTGCCAGCACCGAGAAGCTTTTGTAAACCTCCTTAGGGCTCGGCTTGGACCTGCAGCAGAGAAGAGCTACGCCGCAAGACCGCAACGCTTTGCAAGGACTTGCATCCAGCTTAATCAGTGCCACGCCAGACCAGACACTGGTCTGGTTTACTGGGCAAGGGGAGGTGACACGATACAGGGGGAGATACGAGCTGTGTCTGGTGGAGATGTGGTGATGGAGCTGGTTGGCTTGCGGCATGGAAATAGCCCGGGCTAAGAGGACCGCACGGGTTAACGAGTCAGATTCGGTCCCATCTCCGTTGCTAATTGGGCACACAACTGTAAGGAGTGATGAGGCATCAAGCTAAGCACGGGCTTGATGTTTAGGCTCCATTCCCAGGTCCCTGTGACTTGGAGGACTTCATCCTCAAAGGCTGCCTTTCTCCTGGCTTGTTGATTTAGGCTGTAGGGTCTTTGGGGCAGGACCACCTCCGCCTTCAGCTCAGCTTCAGGGTACGTAGAGCAGGGCAGATGCTTCCCAACTGGCACCTACGCCCTACAGCAGTGGCTAAAGAAGCCAGCAGGTATTTGCCATCACCTCAGCAAGCCGCTTAGATACCACCAGTGAACATACGCCAATACGAGCAAGTATTGGAGGTGCCGCCATCTGGTCCTTCATTGCATATAGCCCTGAGCTGAAAAGGGATGATACGGAGCTAAAAGGACGTTGTTTTGAGGAAAAGAGGCAAGGGTAAGCAAAGCGTTACTATTCCAGCAGCCCAACAAGAGGGCAGTTCCCGATGGGTGAGGAGCACCCGCACCTTGTGCCATGCAACACAGCCAGGCAAGGACACGGCAGCCACGGGGACTTCTGCAGAAAGCAAACGTCCGTCCCGGAGACGTGTGAAAAGCAGGGAGCCAGATCCGCAGGGAAAAGGGGAAGGAGCTGGAACGAGCATCCCTAGAGCAGGGCTACTCCATCGACCTCACGACTCCTTCCCACCAAGGGGGAGTCCAGCCAGTCTCCCCCTTCTGCCGACATGCCAAAAAAGGTCCTCTCACCAATGCCTTTGGACACAGTCACTTTGCCAGGAAGGGTCTAGAAAAATGAAACAAAACCTGGTATTTCACCCACGCTACCATGTGACTCCAGACAAGGTGCCCAAGGCCGGTCAACGGCTCAGCAGGGAGGCTGCTGGCACAACCCAAGCTCTGCTCTTTGATGGCCACCAGCATGTTCAAGAGGGCTTCCAGCTGGACGTCTCCTATGGTTCATCCCCTGCCGCGGGGAGAACCTGTTCAGGGAGGTAATCAAGGTGAGGACAGGACTCCTTCCTCCCATGCGCACCAGAAGGACTCGTGCTACAAATCAGTGTGACACTACCAGCAGGTTCGTGGCATCAAAGGGAGCCTCCTGATGGGAAATTGCCACCAGTGTGGGAAGGAGGAGGTGGCAATTTGGAGGCAGCGGGCTCAGGAGAACTGGGAGAAGTCACTTCTCATGATGCCACCAAAGTATCTGCGTTTCCAATGGAGCCATGAAATGCCAGAAGCTTCTCCTGCAATTTTTTTTCTTTTTTGCCTAGGTCTCCAACTTCTCAGACCCCGTCAACACAGCCTCTGCACCAAGAGGGTGAGAGGACTATTGCCATCGCTCCTTCCGACCTCATCTTTGGCCCAGGGTTTACTCAATATTCCCATGTCCAGTCCTAAGGGGGCCAAGAAACCAACCCATGTAAAACCAGGTTTTAAAGGTCCTCCAGAGGACAGAAAGGACTGACCGGCCCCATGAAGCTCCCTGTGGTATTCCACCCTTTTTTATGTTGTTTTTAAACTGTTTAGGGCACTTTGGGACAAGGGGAGGATTGGGGCAAAGTAAGGGCAGAATGAATAAAGATGATTTTTTTTATCCATTCAGGTTGATGCTCTGGATTAATTCTGTCTTTCTTCTACTTCACCTTAAAAAAAATACCAATTTTTATAACCTTTTTCTGGACCTTGCTGGCCAAGAAACAGACTGTGTTTGCAAGAAATCCTCTCCCCTCGCTGGCTTTCCCCCAGCAAACTGCACATACCTGATCGAGATAAATACAGTACCTTGCATACCTGCGGGACCAAAATCTTGCCTGGTGAGGAATACAGCGTGGTCGTGGTACTCGGCGTGCTCCGGGTCGGAGCGCTGCTGTGAGTGAGCCCAGCGGCAGACCTGCTCCAAGCTCCGAGATGGGTTCCCTCGCTCTATCAGGCTGACTGACTGGGTAAAGAATTCAAAAACAAAAAAGAAGAAAAAAGAAATAAAAAGATGGGTAAGTTAGCGGGGGAGAAGGAGCCTGCCAAGAGTTTTGGGGTCAGAAAGACTCCTAAGCAGTGCTTCTCCATCTTTAGAAGCAACAACATTCTGCTTTGCATCTGCAAAGCATCTTGCGCCTTTTTTTATTTAAAAACAGCAAGGAAATCATTCCCACAAATGAATGTGGTCTGGTACGGGAGGGTATATGACCCTCTCGGGTCACACAAGTGCTCGGGGCAGCAGCAGATAAAAGAGGAGAGCGGCTGGGAAGCAAAGAGGATTGGGATTCCCAGCTCTTGCACAGGCTCCACGTCGAGACGTCGCGAGATGCTGACGCTCAGCAATGAGCGGAGCAATGCTCCTCTGTAAAACCCACAGAGACCAAAACCCCAATAGGAAATAGGTGGAGGTGTCCAGGACTGTTTTATAGCAGTCACCTTGCCCTTCACCTTTTTTTTTTTTTATTAAGATTGGCATTTTGCAAAATTATGCTCTATAAAATAAATGCTGCTCTCAGGTAGGTACCTGCTGAGCTGCAATGCTGAGAAGAAAAGTAAGAAATATCGCCCTTCCCCTGGCCCTTAAGTGGAAGCCATGGAGGTTTTGTCCTACAAAGTGCAAGGTGGGAGACAAGAAGCCGCAGGAGGACTCGCTCAGACCTCAACAGTGGTGAGGTGAGATCGCGCCTGGATTCAAACATCTGCCCATCCTGGGGTCTCTAGGAGGCATTGGGTTTCTGCCGGCCAAGCAGATTTCTGTAAGAGCAGGGTTTTTTCCCAGGATCTAATGGGGCTTATTTGTGGACCAAACATCGCTGTGTTGAGTCATTAATACCCTTGCTAGAACGCTTCACATAGGATAGGGGCTTGCGGCAAAAAGTATAGCAAATCGCACTGTTTTAAAGAAAATCTTTCAGCTGCTGCGCTCAAACGAGCCTTAAAAAATAAATGCAACCTAAGAAACCTTGTGAAACCTTCCCGTGCTTTTTCTGTCCGTGCCCAAGCCACCCGAGAGCTGCAGGACAGCTGGCGAAGCCTTCCAGGGCTGCTGGGTCAAGGCTGGGATACAGGAGATCCTGGCCTCGGCTTCTCCTCACTAATACCCAGCTCCTACCGATTTGGGAAGCCACCTTTGTCCATCATCTACTGCCACGCTACAGCTTCTGAGGAAGCCTCTCGTGGTTTTTCCCACACCCCAGAGCAAGCAGATAAAAGCTGATAGCAGCCACCCGCCATCTCCCCAGGGACCTCTCTTTGCCCTGGGGCTGGATGGCTATGGGGTTCTCCAGACCTTCAGGCTCCAGATGAGGGTTCAAATTCATCCCTGCTCAGCACAGTTGTCATTTGGGCTTCGACAGCTGACCTGAACGGCCACATTTTTCCAAGCTGGGGCTTAGAATCATAGAATCATTAAAGTTGG
>NW_009190446.1:0-1431 GCF_000690835.1 Fulmarus glacialis
TCAGCCCCCCTGAAGCACATGAGCCCCTTCATTCCCAGGGGGAAACTGGCCACGGACCAGCCCCGGTCCCTACAACCTCGGGGGGACGCCGGCCCCCTCCCCAACCCCGCCGGTTCAACTCACCGATCCTGCAGCTGACCGGCCCTGCCCTCTTGTCTTGCTCACCCCATTTCGGGGCGGTTTAGCAAGGTAAATCGGTTGGCACCGATTGGTGTTGTCCCCCAACACCAGCAAGAAGGGGCCCCCCAAGTACGCCGAGCCCCAGCCCCAAGCCCCCGCGGTACCGGCACCACCATGACCACGACACGGCACACGGGGCCGGCGGAGCCCCAGGTCTCACAGAAACACATGTTCTCCCCTGCTAAATTCCAGCTTAATTCTCATTTCCATTGTGTTATGAAACACATTATCTGTTGAAACTAAGTCAACAGTTGTTTGCATTTACGTGTAAACACAGCGAATATTAGGAACGGGGCCAGCATTATATTTGCATACGAAATGCTGCCTGCACTGCCCTCTCTCCCTGGCTCTTCTCCATCCCTGCAGTTAAAGATGCGGGGAGATGGCGAAACCCAAGACCAGAGCAGCCTGAGAAGCAAAAAACCCTTGTTTTTCCCTCTCTCTATTTTTATTTTTGTGCAGCAGGAGAAAAAACCCATCCCTTTAAACCCACATAACGCACCGACACGTGCACCCCTTCATCTTGGGCCCAATCTGAAACCGCTTCAAATTCCCAATGATACGCCTATCTTATCGGGCTTGCTTTGCATAGCGCATAAATATTTATTTGCTTTTAATCCTGCAAAGCAAACCTGCCTCGTGGCACATTTCCCTTAATCGGCAGCTCCGGTGCCCAACAAAGTGCCAAGAGAAGCAGCATCCCAAATTCGGAGCCTGCTTTAGGTGCGAGGGCAGGGAAATAGGCACCCAACGTCCAGCACCCGCCGCCTCTTGGGGTGCCTGGGGTGGGTTTGGGCGGTGCCGAGGAGGCTGTAAGGCACCCCGGTTCCTCACCATTGGGGAAAGCAAGAGCCCGGCTCAGGTGGCCCATAAATAGCAGAAAATAAATACACGTGCATCGTGGTTTGGGTGCTGGGAGGTGGCTCGATGCTGATTTAGCTCCGGGATGGTCCTTCCAGGAGAGGTGATACCAGGAGTGGGGAGCGGCCCCTCAAAAAAAGAGATTTTTGGGGCTGGGCAAAGGGAGAGCACCTTGTCACGAGGAAGGCAGAGGGCATGCAGCTTATTTTTTGGGCTCGCAGCTTATTTTTCACACATGCGCTTGTTGGGTTGAAAAATGGAAACCCTCCAATGGCTTCATCCACAAGATGGGAAACAAGGGGCTGCACCGCCGGGGACCGGCTCAGGCTCTCCATCACCCCAATTCAGGGTGCCGCCACGCATGGACCCGTACTCCAAACCCCGCCGAGA
>NW_009190447.1:0-7730 GCF_000690835.1 Fulmarus glacialis
GGGAGGGGAGCGGGGAAGGGGAGAGGGGGCTGCTGTTTTTTGGAACCAGATAGGAAAAGAGAATAGAGTAGATTTTTCCCCCACTACAGGAAGTCTCTAGATACCACGTCAGAGTAGACTCTTGCTGTACATAGGGATGGCTGTGTCCAGCGCCACGGGAGGATTCATTACAACTAGTGCGCGGAGCAGCTGGACTGCTGCGTTAGTTCTAATGAAGACTTTCTTTCTTTCTTTCTTTCTTTGTACCACAGTTTCCTCTGTAAATTCAATATCATAATTAGTGTGAATGACAAATAAAATGTTTGACAAGTATGCACATTGGCCTGGTGCATTCTTTCATCGTGGAGAAAACAACTCTCTTGGAGAAGAAGTAACCATCAGAAAAAGGATATTGAGCGTGTATCACTCACGTCATCAAAAATAAGTTTCCATACCTTTTTCTTTTACTGCTTTCTTTCTTTTATAACATGAAATGGCATTTTCCTGCTATGGAGTGACCTGGCAGAAGGCCTGCTCTCCAATAGGACTATCAAAATAGGACTGAGAGGAGACTTTGCAGGCACAGAACCCTAGTAATTGCATTATATCTCTGGCTTCTTGATTAAATTTCGATATTCCAAGGTCATCCACAGCTCTTATTTTTCTCCCTTAATCTTTTGCCTCTTGGGTTGGATCCTTTTTGATATGGATGAGTTGAACCTTACTTCAGGAGCACCAAAACAGATAGTTTGAGGTCATATTACTTATGAGATACATTGGTTGTTTTTCTCTTTAAATAAATAATGAAACGGTAGTGTTAATGAAACATTAATATGGGGGAACCAAGCTTTCAAAATGAGGAAAAAAACTGGAGTCGATATTGAAAGTTCAATCTGAAAGCCTCTGTATCTATGCATATATAGATATACATAAAATTTTCTAATATTGGCTCTACACAATAGATTGCATTATATTAAAGAAGCTTTCAGTAGTATCCTTCTACACAATAATGTATATATACAAAGATTAACTTTCATGTACTCTTCTCAATGAAGTAAAAAACAAGCTACAAAGCAAGCTATGAAAGGTGTATTTTTTCCGACAACTTGTCAGGTAGCACGTCATCTCTCAAATGATAATTCGTATTATCTTTTTAAAATTAGGGCCAAGACACTGAGAGAAAACAGTTACTGAATTCCAGGTACTTAATTTCTAACCTCTTTAGAGGTTAGAAATGCTAACATACCTCTAACGTGGTTATTGGTTACCCTGCTCAGTATGACCACCTGACATTTCTTTCCGGCACAATCCCATGTTATCCTAACAATATTGCATGTGTATTTTTGCAAGGCTTTACCCTACAGATTCTTCTCCTTACCCTATGAAACCCAAGAGCACTTCTTTAGAGGTGGATGATGAAGTAGAGCACATATTTATTTTGTTTCTTACTTTAACACAACAGGAAAAGAAGCTCCAAATAGCGACAGTCAAAACAAAAACAAAAACATTACACCCAAGGGCACCTCAGCAGAAATATTTGTAGCTAGATTTTGAAGACTATGTAGAGGACATACCAGCAGAGTTCTCATTTTGTATAGGAGGGTAAGGCATCAGACTGCTGTGGCCATTTTAACCAGATGTACATATCCCACTGCCGCTGAGGTTGCCTGTGCTTGTGAGAAAGGCCGTGTCTTTCTCCTGTTGTCTTTCTTGCTTGGCAGCAGCAGCTCAGGCATTTGTGCAGGCCAGCTGGACTGAGGCGAGTCCCTCCTAGCCCCAAGCCTGCCAGCTTTCACAGTGGTTGTGCCATTCCAGGTCGGTGGCACCCGCTCTCTGCAGGGCGAAGGGAGGAAGCCTGGGCAGCTGCCCTCTCCTGCCCCTCTGCCTTCCTCCCTGCCCAGGGGAGCTGGCAAAGCGGGGAGCCGAGAGCTCACGAGCAGGCCGTGCGCAGTCAGGGCAGCCCTCTGGGATGCCTGGGCACCCGAGGTGGCCCTGCCATGCCTGCTTTGGCAGCTGAGAAAGGCCAGCTCAATCCCCCCCGCCCCCCGGCTGCTTGAGGGGGAGAAAGAGGAAAGGGCAAAGCAGGTGATGAAGACTAAGGCTGGAGGCTGCTGTTTGTGAGAGGAGGGGCTGGCAAGGGTGAACGCAAAAGGTTGTTGACTTCTTGTTGCACCTCACACCCTGACTGACAGCTTTTAATGACCTTTAATTATAAAGGCCATTGTCATGGGTGTTCTCCCACACTGCTTTGTTTGACTTGCGCAATGAGGAAACAGCCGTAAGCCAGGCTCCAGAGCAAAAGCAGCTTACTAAATACTATCAGCCTGCAAGGCACCGAACAACTCAACACAGATGTCCTGGAAAGACAACACAGGTGTGTCACCTTCAGAGTACACAGCATTTTCCCTCTTTTCAGTGGCTTGTCTCACAAGACAACAGGCTTGGATTAGTGGTGCAGTTTACTGTGCCCAGAAGTGATACCCCTTTTTCTGAGCAGGCATGGAAATGCTGGTCACTGGCGCAGCGCGTGGTCACAGAATGGACAATAAACTCTGTGTTATCTGCTCTGAGACAGACCTTGTTCACAGCATTCATAACTCAGAAGCCTATCACCACTGCAACTGCTATGATACTGGAAGACCTTGTAATGGCACTGTGGTTTCTAGACATGACTAAAATATGACTCAGTCCAGCACTGTAAATGGGCCAAAAATACAATTTATCCGTGGCCCCGTATCTTTTTACAACTCTGGGCTTTTTACAGTTCTGTAAGATGACTTGGGAACATCTCGACATTACTTTAGGCACCCCCTTCTCCTCCCTGGAAGACAGCACCTTTTTTCATTGTTTAACTATGATGTTGAGGGCTCACATTAATTTTGCCACTGGGATGCCCCATGGAGCAGAACTTCTAAGGTAGGCAGGATCTCAAGGAAGGAATGTCCGAATTACAGCTCATCTCAACTCTTGCCTGCTGGGGGAGGGAGGCACAGTGTAGATAAAAGCATGTTTAACCCTGAGGAGAAGGAAAATAAAAGCTCAGAACCTACAGGTCTTCATTGGAATGTCTAGCTACTGAATTAGGAAGCTTGTTTTCTGGTTTTAAGTTACAGGGACACCTAGAAGTCTCCCAGACTGGATTAGTCAGCACGAGTCACTGTCTGGGAATTGTTTGGGTTTGTGAGAGGAGGATAAAACAATTTAGAAAGAAAATCTAATACACAGATTTAAAACATAGCCTGCTTTCAGAGCAAGGAGGGGGTTAGGTCTGATTTGTGGGCTTTATAAAACGCTGGTTCCTAAGGGTAGGAAGGCTGTCAAAAGAGAGAGAATCTGTTCCCTGCTGATGCAGAATTGTTTCCTGTAGCATGTAAAAAGTGCCTCCGGCTGTTTTACTTTCAAATGCCCCAAACAGAGGAACATCTGTAGCTTTTCTGGGGAAGCTTAGACGGCGGTCTTACTAGTGTCTGCTGCTGCACTTGACACGTCCTGTAAGCAGAGAAGAGAGCCTGTATTCAGGGCAGCCTGCAGTTACAGTTTCTCAGGAGGTCTCCGACATCTGGGTGTGCTTCATGCGGCCACCAGGTTTATGCCTGCTGGCTGCTGAGTCCCATTTCCCTGTTTTCTCACATCAGAATCCCTCAGGACCAAGACCTCCCAGATCAGAAGGCAGCTCTGTTCTCGTCTGCAGGGATACCACAGGTATGAGGGTGCAGGTTTCCCGGCCCTAGCAGCTCAGCAGGTGCATGCCGGAGGGGCACTGAACCCCATGCCACAGAGCCCAGCCCAGGTATTCCAGTGTCCCCTATTACCAACCACCACTCAACTTTTTTATATGGCCTTCTTCAAAGGAGCCCACTGGTCAAACTGCACTATGTCTTTGCATCGGGTGAGCATCACAGGCATGGAAGTCCTTTGAAACTGGTTGAAAATCATCTAATTTTCACTGAAATAGTAAAATCCCTGTGTGAAGCCCCCGTGGCGAATGCCACCCTTCCTCTCTTAAACGTCTGTGATAAAGAGTTGCTCTGAAACAAGGCAATATGGGTTATTTTACATGGGGAATATTTCCTGTGTAAAACAGTAGCTAAATTTGTGGAGGGGGAAAGCAACTGTCCTCCTCTTCTTTTTCTGTTCTGCTCCCTCCTCTAACACACAAGTGTCTGATATTTCTCCATCCTCCTTGCAGAACTGGGGCCCCGGTGATGTCAGTCCAACACATGTAACTTGGGGGGATGTATGATCACAGCTGATCAAATGCCAGCATGTCCATCCCATGGGCATTAGGATTCTGGGGCTGGATGAGAGGAAGAACAATTGTTCTATTTTGTAACAGAAACACACATTTCCAAAACTTTCTGCACACGGCAAACATCTGTCCATGTGATCCTGAAATAATGTTCAGTAGTATCCTTTTGAAAATGCTGAAACCAAAATGATCTTGGTTGCCAAAGGCTGGAGCCTGCCAGCTTAGCTGGGAATCCTGGGCCTTCCAGGCTCCTCACTCTGTGGGAAGCAGGCAATGCTGCTGATCGGCAGCAACAGTGACATAGTTGGGGTGAGTCAGCATGTTGCACCACAGTTTGTCAGAAATATTTCCGACCAGCCCCAGGTATGAGTGACCAAAAGCAAACTCTTCCTACACAGGCATTTTGGCTACTTTTCAGTGCTGTCAGGACTGTGGCTATGGGTGTCCCATGGGCTCACTTGGGTGACCTGGCAGGTCTAAGGGTTAAAGGGGCAGATATTTTGCCTTTCCAAATGTGAACCTTTTAGTTTGACTTCATTAATAAGATCACTTTGTAATGCCCTCTATACTTCCTAACCTCCCTGGGTCTTTAAGCGTATCACCTGCCGGAAAATATTCATGTCCTGTAGCCCAGCTTGACATATTCTGCTTTCTAAAGTCTTACATGCACCTTAATTTTCATTAAGACACTAAATTTTGGGGTTACACTTCTCTTAGTTCTCCTGAGGGTAAAGTAAATAAATGAGGAGTGAATCCAGTAAAGCAGAGGTGCCTTTTACCCACAAACAGAATGTAAGAGACTTTAAAGACTGGCAGGCTACTCTGTTTCAATGAGTAGCCTATAGCTGAATTGGTATTTGGCTTCAGCTGCTGTCTCCAGAACGAATACCTGCCAGTGTTCTTCCTCACCCTTAAAGAGGTGGCTTCTTCTCACTTATGTTTGCTTGCACTCTTTAAAGTTACGTCAGTCCCTAGCCGGCAAGCAGAACGGACAGGAGATGGGGAAGGAATGAAAGGAAGAAAAATTAGGAAAATCATGAAGCATGATTTGGAAGATAAAACTACAAGTATGTAGTCACTTTGCAAAGCATGTTTATTCTCCATATATGCCTCAAGCAATCGTCTTTGGGGCAATCTTTGTTGCCATGTCTCCACTGCTGCCTGTCTCACAGGAGGTGACTATTCTTTGCCTCTCCAATGTCTGCTTATCAGATTTTCAAGTCTTAAGATGCATCATTCATCCACACCTTGCCGTAGCATGTATACAATTACATGATATGGTCAAGAAGTTTCCAAGTGTCCATTCAGCCAGTGTGGTTCCATTAAAGATGAAAAAGGAGTCACTCATTGCTGAGTCCCCTCCTTGGGGGTGGTAAATTTTGCCACTTCTCAAGGCTTTCGATACAGTGTACTGAGACAAGAGTGGGTGGAAGAGAGCCCTTCAGTCGCTTCTGTGAGGGCTATTTTTGTGCCCTGTTTGCAACAATATCTCCAGGCATATTGAGGTTTGCCTCCCACAAGAAGCTTGGTGCTTTCAGTAAGACAGCTACAAGTGAGGGAAGAGTGAGAGGCACTTCTTGCGGGGGAGAAGAGGGCCAAGTAGGAGGTCAAATTTATTCCAAATCTTTAAATAAGCAAAATTGTGTTTCCTGTCTGTTATCCCTCCCACCTGGATTTTGTAACTAGGAAAGAGAAAAAAGTTCTAGCAGAAAAAACAAGATCTGTTAAAGAGAATGAGGTTTTTCGTTGTCTGTTAAAGAGATGCAAGAACAGTCCCCAAAGAGTGGTTTCTCCTTCCAGTGCAGGAAGCTGTAAATAGCTGAAAAAAAGGAAAACTTCTGAAGGTTTTTTTTCTATCCTTGATAAAACAAACATATGTTAGAGCTAAACCATCCTAGGAACTAGATTCTCCTCTGTGATGCTAATAAAGACAGATGCTGCAAGGAGGAGAATAACCTCATCTTCTCACAGTGATTGCCAGCACCTCTCAGAATTCCTCAAGCGTCTCTTTTCTCATTTGTACCACCGCTCACACACACTGTGGAACTTTATGATCCAGAGCTCTCAGCTGCTGGTAATAACCCACCATTAGAAACTAACACGGCTCCACAAGCTGCTTATCTCCTTGACAGTTGTTACAATGCTATATTAAATGCAGCTATTCCTGTACTTTTCCCCCTTTCCTGTCCCTCAGAATGGCTCTCTCTCCATTTGTCCAGCTCAACTGTGCTCTTCCATCACCTCTGGCTCGTATCCACCCCTGTGCGGTCTCATCAGATGTGTCTCTCTTTCAGATGAGTCCATGGGCCGTACAGACACCTGAGAGCATGATGAGGAGATAAGCCCCTGCTGCTGCTGTAAGATGTGCCCCGTCTCGGGTGCCGTTTGTAAATTTAGACTCATGTTTGCTGAGTGACATATCTTAGCACAGAATGTACTCGACTAAGGATCTGCCCCTGGCTTCTTCACATGCTGATGACTGTAGCAAAATCCCTTTCTTCCTGTGCCTCGGTTTCCTCATCTGCAAATGGGTAGTGACACTGACCTTCTTTGAGAAGCACTTTGAGCTCCATTGATGAAAAGGTCCACGGAGAGGAGGTTGTTGTTATTGTTGTCTGCAGTTTAAAAACATGCTCATAAATCATTTTTCAGAGATGGTGAAGCAGGTTTCATTGGCTCTGGAGCTGGGTGACTGAACAGAGAAGAATTTCCTTCTTTGGCATTTTCCCCTAGTTTTAATAACTTTGAACCCTTGCTTTAGATCTTGTTTACATTAGGCTGGTTTAGTAACTGTGTGTCTCCCTCCAGCAATTGTCTCCTTCTTCCCCACCTTCCTCAGGTATTTGGTTTAGGTACCAAACATCTGACTCAGGTCTTCCTGGAGAATGGCTGAGCCTGGGTGGATGGAAGAAGGAATTATTTTTCCCAGTTGGTGAGTAGAGGGACTTAACGGGGGGAAGGAGGCAGAGGCTGTGACTGTCATGGACACAGGCCCTGGGAACATAAAAACCTAGGCTGTTACCACACCCATTTGGCCTCTTGATGAAATCTTAGACACAAACTGTGCGGATGGCCTGTGCTAAAAACGTTCAGGTCAGAGAATTGTCATGGGTCCTTCTAAGCTTTACGAGCTAGGAGGCTGCGATGCCTGCCTTTCGGGGCAGGGAGGGGAAGGGAAGCTTCTTTGAAAGCAGCAGGTCACTCACGGCTAGTATTACCTCCAGTTAGTTACACAGGCACATTTATCACGGTGCGACCCCCAGAACTGGATCCCCACCAGGAACAGGATACCTGCTTCTTGTGCGGCTTGGTTTTGAGAGCGAAGGGGTCGGTCAGAGCCCGGTCCAAGTTGTCCTGCCAGAGCAAGGCCTCTGTTCCCGAGAGGCTCATCAAAGACGCAGGCCTGAGCTGGGAGCCCGGGCTTTCTGGGCAGGCAGAGAGCCCTTGCTGCAAGGGGGAAGCTCCCCCCCACCCCGCGCTCCGCTCCGCACCCGTGTGGGCT
>NW_009190448.1:0-874 GCF_000690835.1 Fulmarus glacialis
TCGCTGGGCGGGTGCGTCCCCATAAAAGCCTGCGTTTCCCGCGGCCTCTTGTTGTTTATGTATTTTTCAACGCCCCCAGTGTTTGTAAACGCGCTGTGTGGATGGGGCGCTGAGGCACAAGGGAAGTAAAACGCTTTTAGAAACGGAGCGGTGCGTTACGGGCTGTTAGAGCCAGTTCTTCCTAAACCCGGCCTGAAAAGTTACGTGCTTGTGTGTGTTCGCAAGGATGCATGAAGAAAGCAGGGCTTAGGAAGACTTGCATACTTGCAAGTTCTTGCTATCAAATATTTTAACGAAGTGGAATATCGGTGATGCAAAAATGAAAAAAAAAAAAAAAGTTGCCTTTAAAAAAAAAATCATGATTCATGTCTGATGGAAAAGAGTCAAAGGTACCTTCTTTATAGTGCATTTCTAAATAAAAGTAAATTTTAAATGTCTCGCATCGTTTTTGGTCAGGGTAAATGAATGTGCATAATTTCTGAACTTGTTATGCTTATATGTTTTAAGATTGTGTGGAGTTTTGGAATTTATTTCAAATCGAGATGTTCTTCAAAAACTGCTGAAGTGGTTGGTCATAATGAATTCTGCCTGTATTTTCAAGGGCCTGGGTTTCAGCCCCCCCGCATACTCCCGTAATGACTGGATCGGCCCTCCCGATAAGCACTCCAACCTGCGGCCGGTCATCTTCTATGTGTCCCCCGAGGAGTCGCCCCTGGAGCGGCGGTTGCGGGAGGCGCGGCAGGAGGCCCAGGCCTGCAACCAGCACTTCTGGGCGCGGCACAATCGCGCCTTCCACCAGGTGAGCCTGCCGTGACGCCCGGTGCCGCTCGGCTCCTGCCCGCCCACCCGAAATTGGGGGCGGGGGGGTTTGGTC
>NW_009190449.1:0-1126 GCF_000690835.1 Fulmarus glacialis
TAAACCAGTCCAAAACACACCGCAGGGCCGCTTATACCACCTGGCCACCCACCCACCCCCAGCAGCCCCCCGCTTACCCCCTGAGGGGTCACATCTGGGCCGCCAGCCCAAATCTATTCTGCAGAGCGCTGCTTTGTAATGATATCTCCTTAAAGCACCTTTTAACAGCTTAAATACTTCTGCAGGGATGTTCTCGCAGCCCACGCGGTTCCACGGGCCCCCCGGCACCCCGCTCTGCCCCCCACATGAGCAGGGACATCTCCACGCCTCCATCCCTCTGCCTGCAAACTGGGCTGAGTGCGAGGATAAGCGGCTTGTCCCAGTACATCCCAGGAGTGTGGGAAGGGGGAAGGCTCCAGAGCGCCTCTGAAAGCGGAAAATCCCACGCACAAGCCAAGACTTCGCTGCAAATGTGAGCAAGAAGCCAAATATTTTCCTTTTCTTTGCAGGCAGAGATGAGAGGCTGAGGCTTTGTGTTGCTCTTCCCCAGCTC
Organism: Fulmarus glacialis; assembly: GCF_000690835.1. Lineage (NCBI taxonomy): Eukaryota > Metazoa > Chordata > Aves > Procellariiformes > Procellariidae > Fulmarus > Fulmarus glacialis. The sequence goes on from NW_009190449.1 coordinate 494, forward strand.
AGCGACTTCAGATCTTGTTTTAGTGAGTCCCTTAGCCCTGCGGCTTCAAGCGTTTGGGTATTTAATTTCTGAAGGTACCCATGGAGCTGGTGTTATCCCGAGTGACACCAACTGGAATTCCAGGGGCTTTATTTTGTGCCCCCCAAATTAATGAATTGGGGGCGGGACAATATTGCCTCAGCCTTTCGGTGCCTCAGTTTACCCATAAAATGAGGCTTACAAAGAGCAGCCGGCAGCGAGAACACCCTGTTATTTGTAAGCGGTATTAACCATCCCCTCCGAGACCGGGGAATGTGGGACTAGGAAATACTTTGATTATGGCTCAGCAAATCCCAGTCAAGCAAAAATAACAAGCAACACATGAGCGGTGTTTTGTGGGCTTACGGCGGGGTCGTGAACTCTCAGCCAGACAATAACCAGGAAAAATTAATCCAGGCTGAAAGCCTGTTTCCCACTCAGCGGCTATTTTGGGAGCTGGCTGCGACTTGTTCGGCGCTGGGTTTGGAATGGGATGAGTCCCTCTTTCCCCGGGACACGCGATGCTGGGAAAGGGGGGGGGTCAAGCGGCCGGATCCCAGCCATGGGGAGGGTTCGGCATCGCCCGCATCCCCTCTCTGGCAGGGGGCTGGGGGG
>NW_009190450.1:0-25111 GCF_000690835.1 Fulmarus glacialis
GCCCAGGCCGGGGCAGGCTAGCCGGGCGTGCGTGTTGTAATACAAAACCCACGGGGAGGGGAAGGTGCCTTTCTCCGGCGACACCCCAGACACCCGCAGTGATGCGAGGCTGTAACCCCTGCTTAAGAAAATATTAGTTTTCATATTATTATGAAAATATTAACCTCAGGCCGCGTGGCCACGGCTAAGTATTGGCCAGCTCAGTGCTCTGGTCTGAGAGCTGCGAAGCGTTACTGCTCCTCGGATGGAGGTAGTGGTGAGGGTAGAGGTGGCATCGCAAACATGGCGCTGAGGTCTTCCTGCCTCTAACACTCGGGCAGTTTTCTCCAGGCCGCTTCTGTTACATGCTACACACCAACAGAGATGAGTACTTTGTTGTACCTGAGTTACAACATACTGCAATTCGCTTTGAATCGGTTTCATCTCTTGGATTTTGGATGCTGAAAGTTTTAACTTCAAGACCACACCCGTGAAGTTTCTACAGGTACTTGGGAAACTCGGTCCTTGACTGCTTTCTGATGGAAGTGCAGACACACTCAAGTAATAGCCAGAAGTTCTTTTATAATTTATTTTTCATGGGTCTTCGCATCTGACATCTGACACATTCAGGCAGGGAAGCGAAGTACTGTCAAATGACTTTTAACAATGCACTTCCATCAGAAGGTGTATGAACATTTTCAGAACACAACTGATTTTACACTGAGTAATTATTGTAATCTATTCAGGCATCACTGCATAGCTAAAAAGACAAATCTTATCAGTTTGTTCAATAAGTTGTTCCATCCTGAAAGTAAAAATGGCTTTACAATACCAAAATAGGTGTCACACAAAGATTAACAGAACATCCAACCAGAAAGCATTTGCATATGTTTAACAAATAAGTCCGCACACCCCTTTGCTACACGTCTGATCTGTGATATCATTTGTCACCAAATTTTATGAAGCCCGTGACTCGAACATTAGGAATCCTTATCATTCTCTATCTGGGAAATACGAAGCTGTTAAAACACCTGTGACTTCAAAACATACGTTGTAAGGTCAAGAAACTTTTTTCAGGCTCTAATTTATCAAATTTACATAAACAATTTTTTTTCAAACACCTTGCTATAAGAGAAATGTGAAATATATGGCAAAGATAAAAAATCTTAGTTCATCGTTCCATTAAAGAGCACTTTAAAGATTATTTTCTCCCTAACGTATGAAGAAAACTCAATATTGCTTAGAGAAGCAAATGTTCAGATCAAAACTGAACGCTTATTTCACCTCATTCTGCAGACGTCAAACAAACATAACATCATTCAGAATGCCTGAGATATTCTGCATTTCTCTCAAATTACCTCCCCCGGTTAGAAACTAGTCTTGTAACATTTAAATAGGTTTGTTACATACTCTGTTAGACTATTACAAGAGCACAGCACACAAAAATTACACAGTTTCTAGGTTACTATTGATCTTAATTATGGATCAGTTACATTCTAAAATGATGCCAAATCACTCATTCCTTTTACAGTCGTTTCTGCCACAAGTGTATGACATACCATGTTTTGAAAGCAAATGAGATTGATCTGTGGCAATCAGCATTCAATCAGAAGTTAAGGGAGGAGGTAGATAATTTTCATAATCTTCAGTAATTTTCAAAATTATTTCTAGAATTGATATCTTTTGCAAAAATTGGTGGTTCAGATGTCAAGGATAAGTAAGTAGATTTTTTTTGCTTAAAGGATAAATTCTGACTGATAATGTGAAGACAATTCAGTATAGAAAAAATTTTTCTAAAGCACTCAGTTACAAATTAAATGAAAAGTAACAGTCAAGTAATTAATTTTCTCAACAAGATGCATTTGACCTATTAACACACGCTACATAAACTCAAGATGGCATTACACAGGAAAAATCTCTTTCATGCAAAAGACGGGGCTTAAATAGCCGTCATTTTCAGGCCCGGCTGGAGAATGAAGTTTAATGAAGAAGCTCCTACTCTTACTGCCCAGGCTGCACTCTGCATGGCAGCCTTCCAGTATCAGTGGGAAGGTTATTAAAGCTGCAGCAATGGGGGATGTTTAACATGTATCACTGGGACACTGAACAGGGTCCAGATAACTGGCATCTTCTAGTATATGTATGAAAACAGAATTCTGTACCTTAGTGCAAACACACACTTACTGGCTCCCATAAATTAATTCATCCATCAGCAAGTGTCTTTCACCATGGATAACTCCTGATTTTCCAGTTCTCTGTGATCAAAGCTTATTGCGCCTTTCATAGCACATACGTAGCTGATAACCTTCTTCAGATCTTTTGCAAGACAGTGCAGATACACCACTATTCAGCTATCAAACACTCAGTTCTCAAACCTCAGTACCAGATGGTCAGTCTAAGAGTAATTACAGACACTGCAAGACCCAGGGGTGTATCTCCCATAGTCTTTGGGTGTACTCCTGGTCTCTTCAGCATGGAACCTACTCTAGCTTGTGTGCCTCCTTTCTGCTTCTGTGTTTGTCCATCTCTAAAAATAGGTTTAACAGTTGCAACATTTCACTATTCACTGGATAAATATTTCTACCTTTTCACATAAAAGGCACATCATGCAAATATTTATACAATAGATTTCCTTACTATACGAAAGTACAGAATTTCATTAGAAGAAAAGGTACTATGTGCCATGAAGAGAAGACTTTTTAAAAAATCTCATTCTTCACTGTCTTGTCTTTTATCAAAAAAAAAAAACAACCCACAACTATCTTTATTGTAACCCTTTCTCAAGTAATCAGAGAATTGTAACAACTAATTTATTTCCCCTGTCGTGAACATACGTTGATAAGAACATCATCTTGCTGGAAAAGAAACAACTCACTTCAGGGTTTTTTGTTTGTTTAAATAAGGACTCAATAAATGAACAAACCCAACATTAATAAAAGTAAAGCTAGCCTTAAAAGCATTAGTCAGTTTGTCTCAGGTCTTAAATTTGAATTTCCAGTTTTCTGTTCTTTCCTTAGAATCATCTCTTTGGTCAGTAAGAAATTTTGTGAGCTCCTGTAATCACATGTAAAAGCTGTTATAGCCACCAGTTAAAAGACAGGTAAGTGAAGCTAAACTGCAGGTAAGCAAACAGCCTTCAAGGAGAAGGGCAAGTGTCTATTTCTTATTTAGCATATGGTTCAAATGTGTCCATACGCCAGTGTTTGGTCTGGCATACAATCCAAGAAGTAAAGAAATTAAATGGGAACGCTATCACCCCCCCCAGACCTGAGATACTGAAGCCTCTTTGTAAAATAACCGGACAGACAATATAGGAAAAAGGAGGGGGGACTCAGAGGCAGCAAATTAGGCTAGAGCTACACTTCGGCACAAACCTTTCAAGAATGCGTGCAAATTTTGCTCTGCCAATGAGCTGTGAAACAGCGATGTGCTCCATATAGCCTCTTTCATAGGCAGGATGTGATATGCAAACCTGATGTCTGACCAAGGTTTACAGAGAAGCTCTTTAATTTATGACTGTTGTAAATAATTTTTAAGTGTAGGAAGGAATCTATAATCTATGGATGTTTGTTTTCTTTTCCTGAAGCTCTGCGGAGGTAGGGTACAAGGTGAGGATGACTTTCCAAAAATTTTATTAGGGCCTCTGAATGGTTGGGTAGCTGGAGAATGTTGGGACCCTACTTCTAAAGCAGATATAGACTCACACAAACTTGTAGAAACCAACCGCTAGTTCTAATACCATATTTCAGTATTCACAAGTTAGACTGTCTTGGTTAGCTAAGGAAGAAAATGTTTTTAGGGACAGAAATTAATATCCCAAGCTATGAAGCTAACCAATACAGGATGGTGGCTGAATATTCACAATGCACAGGCCCAGCTCACTAAAGATCAAAATGTGTTCATTGAAGGAGAAGTTTTTACATATGCAACAAAAAAATAAAATCACTGTGTTCACAGCTTAATAAGAGGAAAAGAGGTGATTTTTTGTCATATTTTACCTTGTGATGCAAATTATTCCAACAAGGTGTAGACGTATGTCTAAACCAACTATTTACTGCCCTACAGGACATTTTCAGATTAGGTCCATAAACAGTGTAACTACGTCAGTTAAAAAAGCACATAGAAAACACTTGCATTTTGTCATGAAACATGTCACAGCTTTATTTTAGCTGTTATAAAGGGGTTAAACTCTGCTAAAGAGGAAAGCAGTGCTTCAGCAAATGAACCCAATTTCCTTTCCTAACTATACAAACTGTTGCATATATTTTCCCCTCTAGCAATCTCATTTTCATTGTTTCACACTACCACCCTGAATAGTAATTTGGCTTTGAATAATTCCCCTCATCATAATGCAGATGTCAACACCAAATGATACAGGCACAAGCTCCAGTGTATGCAGCAGCTCTGGTTTAAAATGCAGACTCATATGCAGAGCCAGTGGAGCATGTGGTTTTTATTTTTCAGCTGTTTCCAACAGATTGGAAATTCCACAGGCTACAGAGTCTTGAATAGTTTAAAATGCTGTTTGGAATACTCCTTAGCTAGAAAAATACATAAAGAGGGGGGAAAATGACTTCATTTTACTTCGCTGGATAGATTTGATCCCTAAATAGTACTGTCTTCCTACGGAGCAGAGACTACGAACATAAAACATGCTAGTTCAGGAGAACATATTGATTCATTGTATTAATGAGACTCAAGAGCAATTTCATCACTGAACAAGACTAGCAGCAGGGCTATTTCTTTGTGTCTGTGACAGGAGAGGAATAAAACTAAGCTGTAGGACTTGCTTGACTACTCAGAACTGATGAAACTCAGGTGTAGAATAGATTAGCCTGAAATTGCTTTAACAGCACGGTGTTGGGGAAGCAAACATCAAGGCAGTTGTTAGTCTGAAAGGAATGGCTAAACATATTTATTCAAATGCATTGGTGATATTTATGGGCCTCTCTTGAGTAAAAGAGCATGCACCCAGCAAAGGAGTAAGTTAAGGTCAGATTTCTCATTTCTCATGCATCTTTTTCCATCTTCGCTGCATGTGTCTTCCCTCAGCTGGAGCCAAATTCAGAAATGGTATTTATGTTGCACATCATTTTTCAAACAGCTATTTTACCAAAAATAAAATACATGCTAAAGAATCCCACATTAAAAAAAAATCCTCTGCAAATCCTGTTTGTCTAGATTATGTTCTAATGAATAAAACAGCAGGACTTTAAACTTTTTTCAGGATCAAGCCCAAATATTCAGCCCTGTTCTCCTCAATGCCAGCAGGTCCCACTGAATCTCACAGGCACCAACTACTTATTCCAGAGGCAGAATCTGGCAACTTCCTCTTACCATAAAGTCCAGATTGTCATGAAATAGAAATATACTTCAGTGAGATCAAATGCCTGCAAAGACAACTCTCAGTCAAGACATTCAAGACACTACAAAATGTACAAGTATGAACTTTCTATGCAGTTTATATTTTTCAAACATTTGCGAGTTACAGTTTCAAGGCTAGGCTGCAGCTCTAGCAAGAGGCTAAGAAGGAACTGAACTGCTGTAGCAATAGTGCTCTTTCTCTGAAGAGCCCCTCTGGGGCTTTCCTCACTTAGACCTGTCAAGTCTCATTGCTCTGAGCATATGACTCACTCAATTAGACCACTTTCCCACTTCTGCCACAGAGTCTGCATTTCATGTGCTTGCAGCGCCAGGATTTTCCTCTAGCTCTTTGCTGTGCCGCGTTCATGGGGTTTCAGAAGGAGCAGACATGGCAGCAACGCATATTTTCTGGGCAGCTGCCTAGCAGCTCTGCACTTTCCCACAAACACGTGAATCCATGACACGACCTTGAGCATGCCAGATGCACAACCTTCTCCCTCATCAGCTAGAGTCCCATGAGTCAGCATCAATATCTGTTATAAGATTCATGCTCCGAGCATCAACTGAGTGAGCAAAGGGAATATAATTCAACAAATCTCTCCACATCTAATTAGATAGTGCTTGCATTCAGGTGAAGCCTACCAGAAGCAAACAGCCAACACTGCCAGCTTCATGTGGACTGGTAACTAGTCACCGAATTGGCTGAAACTTTCCCCTGCTCCAAGCAGCCAATGGAGCTGAACCACCGATCGAGGAAGGAATGCCTGCGGTCCCAGCATTGCTTCTGAAACTGATGTGCACTGAGAGAGGAAGTCCTGCACATCATGCAAAAGCCAGACAACTTTTCTCCTCTGTTTCTCAAAGCCATGGTGGAAGCAAAGGGCTACATTTTGTGTAGGTTCTTGGTTTTAGTAATGACTCCCATTTCAAGGCATAGTGGAAGACTATTCAATAAGAACTAATCATACTTACAAAATCACATCCTCTATTGACTGTAATTAGACAACTTAAGCATTAACTTTTTGCACTAGACTATCATGCTTTTAGTCATTTTACTTCATTTTGTGACACATTCCTAGGACTAATGAAAATACAAAATAAAAAAAAGTTGAAAACCGTAAACTCAGGGAAGCCACATTAATTTATGCATCCGGCTGGTAAGTGCTGTTATTCTTTCTTGCATAGTACTTAGCAGAGGATAGTTACTTTCTATGGCTCAAACCACTTCATTGTTTCGTTAGCACTTATATTGATTAATTAAAATGACATGTGAAAAACCATCAAAGTGTAACTTTTATTAAATGGGGAATTTATTATCATCAGCATAGCCTAAAATTGATGCCTTAATTGAATTTGCTGCAAAAGCTGCACTACCAAACCAGGTAAACAACATTGCAATGTCATGTATTCTGTACCTAGATGGTTGCTTGTATGTTCAGAAGGAAAATAAGCTTAATGATATACGAAGACATAAAACTCTTCAGGCATTTAGACTAATTAAAACAGGTAATTCCAACACAAAGGAAATGGGCATGGAGATGAGTCTCCATCTGGAATCTGTAAGGGCAGTTAATGCCTTAAAAAATGGCATATTGGTTGTGAAGATAGCTGTTCATATAAAAACATTCTGACACTCCCAGTTAACCATTATCAATATTTTTTATATTAAGAAACAAGCGAAAAGTTATATAAACCAAAAGGAATGAGGAATTAGATTTCATGAGTGGTCATTCCCATGTGGGACTACAAGCCTTTAGTACGCTGCTTGATGACTGGTTGCAAATACCAACAATCAAAGCAACCTCATACTGTGAAAGCTATCTTCAACTCTTCCTTCGGCTGACATTGATCTTGGTGGAATTAGAAGGAGAATAATGACAGCTTTGAGAAATGGCTATGATGTAAGCCTGCGTGCCTACAGAACAGGTAAGTGTTGATGTTGGAAGATGATTTGCAGCAAATATGTGGGGTTTTTTTCTATTATCTGTGTACAAAGATGCCAAAGGATGTTTCTGCATCCCTGATACTGACAAATAAAACCACAGAGTGCTTCCTAAGATAACTTTACCTCAGTGTCACCAAGCCACTAAATGCTTATTATCATACTGGGAAAGATCACGGCACAGCAATTAAATCAACTGCAGTTATGTTTCTCAGCTGGAGTTGGTGTGCCAAGTATAGAAAATAACTTTAAAATTAGCCCCCCATTTCACTTACCATTCTCTGGATGCAAAGATATGAAGCTTGAACCTGCAAAGTTCATGTCTTCCTTCACCTCAACATCTCTCTCATGGTCACAGATAAGACTTGGTTTAAAACAAGCAGCCTAGTCAACAAGAATCCTGTACTGCAGAACAAACTAAATAGTTTTCTGTGACTTTCTAGCACTAAAGGAAGCACCAATGGTATTTAACAGTGTGTTTAGTTAGAAACAATACCATTCACCCTAAAGTGGGATAACAAAAGCTATGAGAACTTGTAACGATAATTGGTGTTTTCCTTAAAGCCCAAAGTCAAGGGATTTAAGCTTTCATTTACAAGAAAAATTGTATCCCTCATGGTTGCAGAGGAAAAAGTAATATAATGACTCAGCTGTTTCCTTAAACAAAACAAAGAAAGAAATGAAAAAATCCCATGAACCACAAAGGAAAGCCCATGACTTTACAGGATGATGGGGGAGTGGAGAGAAGAGAAGGGATACAGAAGCCTACACAATATTAACATACTTGAACTCTGTATAACTGTATTTGTGATGTAATGTATTTTAAAGATCATCCACAGGGAAGCCTAAGCAAACAGAGAACAAATCTGAGTGATTATTAATATTGCTAACATTTGCATTTCACTTTCACACGCTGCACCACAATAACAAGAACACAGAACAGGACCAGCGTATCTTAATTCCGTCCTGCAGAATCTTTCAAGCTCCCAAAATTAGAGTTATTTTCCCTTTGCAATGAAAGCAGGCAAAGCCTTTCAATACTTTTGTAATAACGCAAGGGTTCAGGACAATCTGATACAAGTCCCTGTTCTAATATTTGAATATCCCACATCATTCTAAATCAGGCAGAGCATGGTTTTAAATGGGCTTTTCCACACACCCTGTCAGTAGCCCTACTTTTCAAGCTGTAGTCAGCCAGCAGTCTGTAACTTGGTTTTTAAATGTCTCCTTCTGCCTATTTCTCAGATTTTTCACATTACTGAGTAATTTTACCAAAGATCTAATTTCCACAAACTAGGTCTACGTATTACCTAGCAATATCACTGCTGTCTCTTAAGAATCTTTTTTCTTCATGTGCAAGCAAGTTTTAAGTCTTAGAAGAAAAGCTTGTTCTCTAGGCCTGTGTAGCAAGAAGGATGCAGCAGACTTCCACATTCATTGGTTTCTTCTTCGTTGAAAAGCCAGCTTGCAAGGACCCAATACCTACCACCAGAATCCACCAGAATAACACATCAAAATATGAGAGAGTAACGTTTTTTTTTTCCTCTTGTTGGCTAGGCAGCATTTCACTCTATTGACACTCTACTCAGCATGACCAGGCCAAACACGAAGCTGAGAATTTTAGCCAAGGTGAAGCCACACACACGAGCATATAATCGTACTGCTTCCAGTAGCTAAATTGCCCAGACTTAGCAGGGCACCTCCATGCTGCATTGCAGAGTACTGAATACGCATTGACTAACTATCAGTGTAGAGGGAAGACTTAGACAAATCATCCTCTTACAACCTCACTTGCTCAGGAGAGAGTGACTGAAATAGCCGTTGAAGTTAGATGGGGCAGGATGAATGTCTTTGGTGGTTTTGGGCATATATTCAAAGTGTTCTGAAAATGTAGCGAACATGAAAGGTTACCTTGGAAGCAAACAGAAGGAGCCAGTCCACTACTAAGCCTCAAAAGCACAGCCATTAAGGATCTTGTAATGTCTTATTTGGGAAAGCTGGTAAGTGCCAAATCAATGAAGATATAATTTTGGATCACTGATTTCTAAGTAAGAATGCAGCAAAGATATTCTGCTCATTTTTAAAAAACAGACCAACTCATAGAAGTAGGAAAAAAGTACTGTCTGCTGTTTTATACCAAGATGCCACTTTTTGAATAATCTATGTACAGCATCAAGTCACAGAGGATTTCACAATTCTACAATGAAGAGAAGCTGAAAGCATGGAAATTAGATACAATCGCATGTCACAGGATGAAAGTAATATATATATACATGAGAGGTCTTTTCTCCTTCATGGTCCTGAGCATCACTAGCATCCAGAAGCTTCCCCCAGAGATGAGAACCCCAATGGATTTCACAGAACCATCATCTGCCCTTGCTCTTCTCTTCAAGCCAGAAGACTGTTCTTAGCTAAGGTAAAACAGATCAGGTCCTCTGGCACAACCGAAACAACTGAGGGGTAGATCTTTGTTATTTCCTGACCTCAGTCCTCATTTTCCCATCATCAGATGGCACAGCTTTAGGGTTACTCTGACTGGCATTATGTGAGAAAGCCCCAATGGTTTTTACAGCTTCCAGATAAGCTCTTTGCCTTATCCTGGCACAGCCATTGTGCCAGTATCTGAGAAAGCTGTTATGTAGAGCTGACTGTTGTTTTTGCAGCAACATTTGCCAATATTTACTCAAGGAAGAGGAGTGGCAGATGGTTACAAATGAGTCACTGGTAAATAATGCAAGAACATTTTTTAGCTAACCCTGAAGAAATCCCTTGGGATTGCTGAAGATCCCTATAAAACACACGACATCAGTTCCATGGACTTAACTTTAAGGAAAGTCTAGTTACAAATGCAGAAGAGCAATGTTGATTTGAAGTAAATTTTATAGTGCTCCTTTGTCTCATCTCCATTTATGCTTCCAAATAATTTTTTATTAATTACATTTGCAAATGTTTGTAGTCCTTGAAGTCAGAGGGCATTCTTGGAAGCTCAAATTAGGCTCCATAGTACCATTAGCTCATAAATAATTTCCTGTACATAAGTGAGTGTTACACTTTTCGTCCCTAAATTAGACATTGCAACACATGCATGCTCAAAATCAGACATAACAGCAGTTGAACCACTGAGCTGAGCAAATAACTTGTGTCAATGTGGTGTGACTCATTCCTTAAATAAAAAATTCTCATAATTTTGAGTAGTAAGAGGACAGCATTCTTATTCTATTGAAGTACATTCATTTTCTCTCCTCCAGCACCATTGTGTAGTTATTGCTTATGGATCCAGAGTTAAGACAGCATAAGCAAAAAATCAGAAAGTCTAAAACAAATATATGTGAGTCAACACTTAGGGAGTGGATTTTACTGGGAGCCCCTATTCATTGTGACAGAAAGATTTCAAAATGAAGGCAAGTGAAGGCAAGGTCAGACAAATGAAATGTCAATTATGATTCCTTTTCAGAAATACAGTATATCTCATGAACATCCCTTCATTCTGTTTCCTTCAGCAGATTGACACATATTGTCCTCCTTGACTGGTAAGCCCCAGCCACAATGGGCTCACTAGTATGCTATATTTCTGTAAATTCAAATCCACCCAGTACCATCTTTAACCACAGCAATCAACTAGCCACAATATGGCTTAGTCATTTCCTTGCAAGTTTATGTCTCATCAACAGTATAGATCCACATAACAGAAGCATATGTGGAAATTTTCAGAACCAACACAAACACAATTTTAACTAACTGATCATTTAAGGAGGCAGTGAAAGTTTCTCAGAAACTGAAACATTCCCACTTTCAGACTTCCACTCCTCACTTGTTCTTTGGTCAGCGCAGGTTTAGATCTGAAATTTGGTGCTGCTGCTGCCTAGCAGCACGTACACAAGGCAGCAACAAAAAGGAATTCTACCGATGCCTAGAAAGCTCCAGCTCAGCGTAAAGTCACTGTAAACTTAGCTAAATGAGCTAGCATTGCTCATCAGTCATCCAGAATTAGTATTACACTGCTGAGTGGCTGAAGGACACAATGGCCCATTACCAGACAAAATATAAAATCAGAGCTGAATATTAGAGCTCTGCCTTTTTCCTACAACCAGAAGTGAAGCATTATATTCTACAGGTGATAAGATGTACTCTGAGAACACCCAATGACTAAAGAGCTATAGAAACTCTATTCTTTTTTGCCAGGACTAACACCTCACACAGCAAGAAATCTTTAGCCATTGGTGAACAACAAAAATCATGAGGAAAATGCACAAACTACAGTTCTGTTTCACTGTTAATTGCTTTTTGTTAGTCATCTTTCCCGTCCTTATCCACCTACTTTAATTTGACCTCTGTGGACAGGCACATCTCTTGTGTGCATGTGCCACGCGCACTTACATGCGGTCTGATGCTTGGCTTCCTGTATGAAATGGAAGCAGAGATTCTTCTACAAGCACCGAGCGTCTACTCAGACAATGAGCACATCATAACTTGATTCTGAGCATCTGGAAGACAATGTCACTTCTTAGAGTTTTTGTGCCACCTCACAAATGGAAAAAACAATATCTCCTAATCAAGGTAAAAATGTATTTTCTGAAGCTGAACTATGAACATTATTTTAAAATTTTTCAGCTTACAATGTCCAAGCGCACTCAGATTTCTCCCCCCAGAATCACTCTCCCTATTGGTAATTGCGTCTTTCTCCAGATGACTAGGAAATTACAGCTTAGTGGGTGCAGAAGCAAATTACTATACAGATAGTGCTCTGGTTGAAGAGACAGAAATAGTGATGTATTCGCTTTATAATTGGCTGGTACTTGTTATCGACCATGTAAATCCTCCACCATGACATGTTGATTAGTGTGCACTGTAATTTATCAGCCAGCTGTTCCAGGCTGGAATTCTGTCCCTTGCAATCCATGCTCTAAAAATGCTGTATTTAACTGCTGTTGCTACCTGCTAGACTATAGTTTGAGAGTTTAAAGTGCAGAAAGCTCCTAAATTATCAAGAGCAAGAAAAAAAGATATCATTAATTTAAAAATATGTCTATTCAAAAATACATTCCTAAAGAGCAAAATGTAGTCAGGTGGGTTGCTAAAACTGCTAGATACTAATGATCATAAAGCCACGTGTGCTACACCCTATTTGTGGAGACTCCTGCAACAGATGCTCTTTACGAAGTGCCCCAGCAGCATTATCAGTACAATTACAAAGGCATTAGATTAGAGAAAGCTACAATTTATGGCAAGCAAGTGCAACAGAATAAAGCCAGCTCCACAGCACTGCAGTAAACCTACACAATTTCAGCAGTGCTTGTCAAAATAAAGATCCTGAATATGACTTTGAACAGAAACCTAAGAAATTTAGGCTAATCTGAATCCTGTCTGTTCTCTTTTTCTTTCCGTTTAATTGGCTGTGAGATGGAAACAAGCACCAACACTGTGATCTGCGACAATAACTAATACAAGAGTTGCACTTCTGATGCAAGTAATTTTATAGTAAAATGAGAATAGCCCTGTACAAGACAGTAGTCTTTCGTAGACAGTATTTAGTAATTTTGACCTTGGTTCCTTTCCAGCAGTGCTCCAGCTTGCATGTTTCTCTATACAACTCTAACCTTCTAATACTTTGGCATCAATAATCTTCACATTTTGCATCCTCACTGACTTCAGGTCAGATATTGTGAGAGACTATGCAAAAAGAAATTACATTAGTGAGAAAGGTTAGGAAAAGGATATGGTCAGAGTTCTATAAAGCACAGAATAGTTCAAGAAAAACCAAAATTAAAAAAAAAAAAAGAATGTTATGTTCTGTTACAGTCTGGTCACTAGGAACCACCACACATATGAGAGGCAGAAGTGAGAAAAGCCAATGCACCAAAATTTTGTTTGTGGCTAGTTCAGGCTTTCTATGATTGATTTCTAAGACTGCTCTTTCTCTGACATAACAGATAGGCTCTTTAATTGCAAGTTTATAAGCTTAAATATGTATTTCAAAGCCATCCATCACTATGGCATTTGGATGGCTTTTGAGAAATACACCGGTAAAGCAAAACCTTTTTTTTGGCTGAGGCTCTGGCCTCTGCCTTCCTGGCGTGTTCAAAACTGTCACAACCATCAGCAGAGAACATCCAGGCCTAAAGCAGCAGCAAGTCTGTTCTTACGAAGGAAGAAGATACACCTGAACAGACCATACATAATACCACACAGCCAAGACTTTGCAATCTGCTCAATACTGTCTTCAGGCAGAGGAAAGTTAATTGAAGACAAAACATTTAAAGTAACAATTAAAAAAACCAAAACTAGTCATAATTAGATGGTTGGCACTCTGATAGATCTGCATTAATTAAAATATGGAAGAGTTTTAGCTCTAAATGGTTAACAGTGGGAAAACAGAAGACACACATTCCTGGGAGGGCCAGACAACTGCTGAAATTTAACATATATGGTAATTTAATTGAAACATTACTATGGGTTTGGGAAAAAAATAACTCAATCCTGGAAAAGCCTTTTCTTCACTAGAAATGACAGAAATAACATTTCAGTGTAGTATTTACCAAAGGAACCACTACTTCCCTGCCATCCTTCCCTGCCATCCTTCCCCTGGCTACATTATGTTTTCTAAGAATTATAAAGATTAAAAAAAAGAAAGAGGAACCTGAACAATTAAAAGTAAGTTTGTGGTTGGTTACTATTTAAAGTATCAGTATGTCTAGATCCATTCATTCAGAATGGCCTCAGACCTAACAGATTGGTTCTTGTTTCTGTACTTCATGTTTATGAAACATGAAGATTTCCCAGTTGTATCACAACAATTTCTAGGTAGGTTTACACCAAAGAGTCCTTTGATTCTTGACTCTGCAACTGCATCATAATAAAGCATCTCATCTGTCCTCCACAAAACCATGTTCTCAGAGTTCTGCGCTAACTGGAGTTTGGCATGAAGAAAACAAGACATGATAAATAATTCTGCGCGTTTAAGTGACTGTGTCAGGACAGCAAACAACTGAGCTTGTACATCTTTGGCAATTTGAGCCTGAAACTGCTGCTTTGGATATCGAGAGTGAGGACGCACAGTGACACGCTCTCTATAGCTGATGTAGAGAGATTGCTTGCTGCCCCAGTGTATGCATTCAGAGTGTCTTGGTGCTTCCCCAGAGTTCAGCCTTATGTTTGAGACACTGAAAAATTTACCATATCCTTTCCTTTGAGCGAGTCATCTACGCAGTGTACCTCAAAACTTTTTCACTTCTCTCCGTGCCTTGTACTAAGCAATATCCTGTCTTTCTACACCGGATAAGAATTGTGCCTGCTCTGACACAGTGCCAGTCTGAAGGCAACAGAAAGCACTGGCATTGGCAGGGTGTCCCTAATCAGCTCAAACCTTCTGCCTCTTGTTTCCAAGTCACCAAGCCTTCTATTTCTGTACAAGCTGCATGATCTCTGATGGCATAACGTTGTCGCGGTGCCTTTCTTTCTTGGGTCTCCGGATGCTTCACATCTGTGGTCTCTCTGTTACACTAACAACCCATTTCTTCATGTAGCTTAGGGTGACCTGATGAAAATGCACATTTTTGGGGATGGTCGCAGTTGCATTATATGCCCACATTGGAATTTGCCCTCTTCTGACTACATAGAACCTGAACTTTAAAAGAGAATTATATTTTACTTGAATAGTACCTTTCATAAGTTTGTCATCATAAACAGTGATGTTTGACAGGTGCTTCTCATTTCCAAAATGAAATATGAAATACTGCATTTAGAATTAAATGCATAGTGGTAGTTAAAAGCAATGCAAAACTCAAACTCTGCCATGAGTATTATTGGCACTCAGCAACCTTATGTAAGTTTAAATGAGCAATATTATTTATATAACATAATTGTGGAGGCACTAAGCACACTGTGCAAATGCAAGAAGAGGTGTATACTATTTTATCCCACAATCAGTCACAAGAAGTGGAGAAAAACACAATCCTCCTTGTTTAGAACTTAAAGCATCCTTCAAGTATTACCACAGAAGTCTCTACTAGCCAATGTGTGCTGCAGAAGGTTATTCTACAGCACCAAAGAGTAGATTCATTTGCCTATGCTGATATGGTAGGCATCCAAAAACCCCACACAGGAGCACCCCACATACAACGTTCTCTCTTTTACAGAAAATGGATTTTTTTGTCTGCTTTAGTAGTGACACGCAGAAAAGGACAAATATATTTCTGCTTGGGATTTCCTGATCAAAGCTGCCTGCATTCATATGACACTGTACTTGCACAGTAAAATCACCTGCTTTTAGGACATGCCAGAATTACTATGTATGCATAGCTGTTTTACTCCACACTTTCCAGAATGCCTATGACAGTGAGCATGCCCAGGGTTTCTGGAAGTGCAAACCCGGATCAGAGCTGTTGGGCACTTACAGCAGTGTTCAGTTCAGGAATTTCACATATTATTTTGTATATTTGCATTTTGCTTATTCAGAAAAAGTGAAATAGAAGGACAGGGTCATTGTTATGTTTTTAATTGTTTGTTAGTTTCAGCCAAAACCAGAATTATCATTTTTATTTATATATTTCATCCACACACAAAGAAGCTCAGGATTTAACACACAGTCAGACCCATACAGGTGCTATTATTCTCAGTGCTGGAATATTTATTTACATGTGGACCTGCTTGCTTACATTAGTTTCAAAGCAGCTGAACAAAAAGCAAATTAACAGAAAATAGAGGAAAGTGTAAGTAAAAGAAAACCAAGAGAAACATTCAAGAAACTTCTTCCAGGACACATAGCAAGACAGTGTTGATACTGGAGTCCGAAGACTCAGCAGTTCTTGGATTTGGAGCTCCAAGCTCAAGCAGAATATGCTTTTATCTCTCAACTCAAAAAACTGTATATTCAGTTCAAAATAATTTATATTATCCTTTACCTACTGTCAAGCTTCCCACTGTACGAGTTGTTCAAAGATTTGGAATAACCTAGCGGTCTTAGCAGTGATTCATATAAACAACAAGAAAAATCATAAATAGCAACAATTATGGTTGATATCATTTGGCGCCGGTGCCAGGAGGAGGCTGCCTGCCAAGGGGAACATTCCTTGCAAGTTAGTCCTACAATGTGCTGGCAGCCAGCAGCGCCTGGAACAAATCCAATGTTCCGCTCAGTCAGGCTGCTCCCGGAGCACCAGCGAGGCAGGGTAACGCAGGGGTGTTTCAGGGAGCCCCCCAGGATGCACGGAAATGGGGGCATTCTCTCTTCATCCGTACAAGGGAGGCTTTGTGATAGGTGGAAGCCTTTTGCTGAAGTTTCTGGTGTAAGGCACAGGAAGAAAAAAACACACTAGGGAGGTCAGGCTCTGCTTCTCAGACATTTGTTTTCATCTGTTAGCATGCCTTAGACTGAACTATTCTCTTTTATTTAAAATATTGTGTTTCACAGTGAGGAATGTGTCAAGATTTTTAGCATCAATCTCCATGATAGAGTCGACAGCTAGCAGAGATGATTGTTTCAGCATGTACAGCATATTGTAGCTTTCGGACTTGTAAGCATCAGATTTTGCGTACTGTAGTAGGAGGGGCACTTTTAAGAGATGGGATTTAAAACTAAAGCAAGTCCATGTTCAGTGAAGTTCTTTCTGGAGTCTCCAAAAGCTGAAGGGTAATTTCTTTAAATCCTTGACTTCCCCCAGAGAAAAATGCAAGCCTACCCTGTTGAAGGCTGAACTGCCTCTCCATTTTTGAGTATAGCATTTCCTGGTACCTTTTTAAAATATGGTAAGAGGTAGGAATATGCTTGCCTAGTAACTTAATGTCAGATTAGGACAGTAGATGCTACTGCCATGCCACCTTACCAGATGAGTACAGCACATACATGAGTGTCTGTTAAAACACTTTTTGAAGTTCAGAAGAAATTAAGTATCTTCTATCTCCTACTCCTCACAGTAGCTATGAACATTTTTATTTCACACTAAGCAAGCACAGAGTTCCCTATGCTGACAAGTTCAGACAATTTCAGATTCTCTGAGTCTGCACGGCTCCATTTTCCAGAATGATTGATTACATTTGACTCTCTGTGACCTTAAAAGAGTATTCTAAGAACAATTTCCGTGAGTAGCTAGAAGTTGTAATTTGTTCAGTAAAAAATGGCAACTTCTGCTGTTGAGAATTGAAAGGAAACATATATTATGTTCTGTTGATTTTAACTAAAAACAAGAAAAGAAAAAAAAGAAAAAAAATCCCTTTTATGTCACCATCTATCTTTCTTAAAATTTACCTGCGTTAACAATCACCACTTCGATTCAAGTCATAAGCTTAAAGATAAAGATGGGGAATCTTTTGTCAGAAGATACTAACTACCACTGAAACTCTGTAGAACTTACCAGATTTAATAACCACTAGGTTACTGATTTCATATTTACACCTTTTTTACTTATACTTTTTTTGGCTGTTAAAATCATCAGAGGTCTTGGTTTCAACCTGACACTAAATAAGAACTGAAAATAGAAAAAAAAAAAGTCATAAGCAGGGAAGTAACTTTTCAGAAGTTTAGACACTTTAGAGCTGGAAGTGGCTCGGTTAGGGGAACTTGTGCCTCTCTCCAGTGTGATAGCACAACAATGGTGACCCCTCCAAGCGCCCAGGTTTGGAAAGAAGGCTGCAGTGTCAAAATGTGCTCAACATGTGAGAGCCCATGACACGAAACTTTCTTCTTCCCCTGTCTCAAAGCCTACTTATATGAAGCATTGACTACTCGGAACTCAGGCATGTTATTCCATTTCATTGCTGTTGTCCTGTATTCCAACCTCTAGTTATGTTACCTTGAAAACCATGACATGATTTGCTGACTCCTTTCTTGAAAGGAGATTTTGTGATGGTTTATTGGTGGAGAATTTTTTTAAGCAAGACATCAGATAACCTGACTACATGCTTCACATGTCTTTTCCTAGAAAAGACGATTTTAAAATATGCAAGCAATGTATTTTAGTTAATTAAGCACACCTATACCTCAATAAAAAGAATATTGTATGCTGGCTGATGTTGCAAACATCTTTGCTAAAAAGATTTCTTTGCAGTTATCAGTATCACCTTAAATACAGGAAGAGCCTTGAAATGTGTTTTTAAGTCCCGAAAGCAGAACATTGAAAGTGTCTGGGTAGAGATGTAGCCTTTTTAAGCCTAAAAAGCAGAGGATTTAAAAGGACTGAATAGCTCAAAGGATTAGCAATGAAAGACAGACACTTTCATATATAAACTTGTCTTGAGTTCATCCAAATTCAACAGCAACCTAGGTCATCAAATTAAAAGAAGCTTTGGTGGTTCACTGGAAGCAAGTCTGTGGCTCTCAGCCCAGTTTCTAGAGAAAAGATACTCATCAAAAACATGCCTCTATTTGGCGTTCATACTGGGTGTTCCAGAAAAGACCAAGAAATGAAAATATACGGCACAGTTCTCTTAAAATACATGATATTAGTGGCCTAGCTAGAATAGCACGTGGGGAGCACAACCTCCCTTCTTTCAGTTGTGGATATGCAATGCAATCCATGAATAAAAGCAGATTTTTATATTATTACTAAAGCAGAATTTTCTAAAAACACGTAATATATTCAGTAAGTGGGAAGCAGAGTTCAGGTGATTCACTACTGAATTCCTCCTTCCTAAACTTAAACTCTGTTTATAGCATAATGTGACTTATCATTTTGCATTGTTGTCATGGGCTTTCTTTTGTACAGTCCTTCCCCATAAAACTGGACCCAGATAAAGCTGGACTCCTTTCTGTCAGGAACACTGTAGGAATGTATCATGCTTTTACAAGACACCGCTATGCTACACACACAAGGGACACTGGTGAGCCTCAAGTGCTTGAGCAGACAGTGGTGTCAAAGGCCCTGAAGTCGCTATGATGAGCAACCACCAGAGCTGCCAGGCTGGGGGGAGCATGCAGGTCACGGCCCATCCGCTCGGGCTGAGACAGCGGGAATTCCACGAGTGATCAGGTCTCATTCTTGCTTAGCAGAGCAGCCAGCAGACAAGACTACTGCATCCAGTTACCAGCTCGACTTTCTGCATAAAGATTCTTCAGTTTCATGGGCATGCATGTTTCTCCAAGTGTAAAAGACAAAGCTAGACACTGGGAAAAAGGCACAGATTTTCTGAGAAGCTACAAATTAATATTTCCCCAAGCAAAAAAGTGGTGGAGGGAGAAAAATGCCTTTTCCTTTATACATCTTCTCACACGTAAGCATATGAAAATTCTAGATATGTTCATGTGGCTGTAAGCTTATTGAGATCAGTAACCCCACAAATACCAGCAGTATTTTCATAAAAAATAATTCTGTACACTTCTCTTCATCAAAGCACCCATGCACTTGGTGTTGGGTGCCCTTTATTCATGATCCAGTTCTCTCAGTCTGCATGATCAAATTAATTCTGTGCCTAGAAATCGAATAATCTCCTTATGTAGGTGTTACTAACACACAAACGCACACACATCATCAGACTCTTTGCCTCTTCTGCTTTAAAAATGGGGGAGGGACAGGTCCAGAGCACTCTCGCTACAAATGCTTTCTGTATATCATTGCATGGTACACTTGCACTCACCAAACTCAGGCTGGCGGTAAAAATAACCCTCTCTTGAAGAGCAGACATTAATTTATCTACTAGGGTTTCCACCTGTTAACATTTTTCAGAGAGGGGCCCTGTCTGGAAATAACTCTGTATTTCATGATGAACTCTATGTGCTTAACTGGACAGAACCAAGATGTGACTCATTGCTCTGAGATGTGTAAATATTAAACCTGTTTCAGCCATGGAGGCTTAGACTTGTCTGATAATAGACAGACATCAGTGGCAGAGCTGAAAAGAAACCGCAAAAATCGGGACTCCAAAATTTTTATTTTACCTGAAAGAAATGTTGGCACTCTGAGAGTAATCTCAAGAAATAAGTCACTATGAGGAAGACATCACTGAATAGGAGCAGCAGGCTCTGCTTTCTAGCGGATAGGAAAATGTTTGCATCAGTGTATAGGACATCTTTAAGCCACGCTTCTCTCTTCTGCTGGTCACAAGGTCATAATAATGGTCACTGAGAGAGTCACATTTTTTGATCACTGATTTACTCATGTGTCCTTGCAATACAAGTTTTGCTCTCAGGCTATTTTCAAGTTATCTGCAACAGTTTTGTGAAAGATTTCAAAGGGGGGGAGGAGGGGAGAGAATGGACATATAGCAGGACATTATTTATTAAAGGATATTCCTATTGCCCTAACCATCATGATACTACATCATCAAATCAAATCAAATTAAGCAGAAGGATTATTACTGAAACAATAGTCAAAATCAACTGTTGCCTGTACTGTGCTCCCAGTTTGTGCCCGTCTTTTCAAACTTTTATCAACTTACAATTTTTAAATCAAAATTAAATAACTTTTTTTAAATTTACATAAGGTTAATATAACATTCTCTGCCTTTTCAGCATTATGTCATGACATTCTAGAATTTCTTGAGTCAAATTTGTCTGAATTTAAACATTATTTGGCTACTGGGGTCATAAAACTATGGCAGTTATATATCAGGGAACATATTAAGGGCAGTGATTCTGGTTAATACAAAGATTGCCATTATCACTGAGAGGTAAGACAAATTGCAATATTTTGTGTAACTGTGCACTAATTGAGCACAAGTATTGTTTTGCAAGAATCAGAAAAAAGGTGCAGTACAGATAAGTATCACATGATGAGGTCTTGCTCCTGCCCTGATAATACTGCAGGTAACTATACAGAAAAAGAGCCACAGCAATATATAACCATTCATTTAGTGAGATCTGCTTTGAAAGGTAATTGAAAATGTTTTGGTTTTGACATAAAAGATTCCATATCAAAGAGGATACAGTAGGGCTGGAGAGTGGGAAGAAGGATTGATTTATATTAGGAGTGCGGCAGCTCAAAAAAATTTCCTAGCAGTGTACAACGGCAAGAATGAAGAAAATCACTAGACAGAGCATAGTTTAGCTGTATACAATTCAGTGAGGAAGACAGGAAACTAGATGGAGGGCAGTTTTGACTGTTAACAATTCAGAAGCTACACCATGACAAAGTGGAGACTGCACCAATACATGGGCTTAACCCTCACCCGTCATACACACCCCTTAACCCTCACCCCTCACCAGTTTTCTACAGTTACTAGCAGTATGACCTCATTGGCACTTGCTCAGCTTGATACACAGCGGGCGTGCTGATATCCGTCACTCGTACAGAGCCAGTACAAGGTCTTAGCACCATATAAGACCTATGGCCTACTGAGGGGTTGTGTGGTGCCAAGTCTTGTGAATTACATTCAGTTCCTGAGTTATCCTCGAGGGCTCTGATCCCTGTACCAACCAAGGCATACTTATACAGGAATTATTAACAGATGCCCCATTTCCCCACCTTCCATTTTCTCCCCCAAAATAAGAAATAACCTGCAACTGCTGTGACACACAGCAGCTGTGACAGATAAACAATTCACTTTCCCATACAAGAGACACCACAGCTCCAGCCTATAACATTCTGGCAAAGATACCGGTATCAGGACAGCGTAGCTTTCCAAATGGGACTGCAGGCTATTCTGTCTCTGCTATTTGATGGTCGTTCCTGACCCTGAACTAGCCTTTAACATTGTAGGGGAAAAAAAATAGCAACGGAAACTTCAGAAAGAATTCAGTACTGATATATATACTCCTTCACAGGGGCAGAACATGTCAGCACAACAACGAACTCTGGTGAAGCTTCTTTAATAGATTAGCCTGAGAGAAGCTAGCAGCTCTCTAGCAGCTATTCCCCCAAGGCTTTTCTCGGGGGCAGGAGAGGTCATTTGTGCATATGCCAGTTATACAGCCAGTGACGGCCGAGTGAAACAGAGGGGGGGAAAGGGATTCTTCTCCATGTAGCTATCACACTTTGATGAATTTTCTTCTTGTATGACTTATTGACAAAACAACAGAAATCCAGGTCTTTCCAAGTAAACAATGCAAAAAGCCTGACTCAAGGAACTCTGAATCTGCCTTTAGTTTCCCACAGAAAAACAGTAGCTTTATACTTCTGTCCTGGGTGTCTTATTTTAGATTACAGAAAGTATTTGCACGGATCACTTAGTGGGATGAAAAGTTAGGATTTGATGCTACAAGATGCCAAATCTCTTTTTTCCACTAAAGCAAAAAACATCTGATGGTCAAAATCTCACAGCTTTAGTTGCTGTTAAATTGGATTTGATTTTGTTTTATAGCAATTTTCATCAGCCTTACTATTTTTGAAGCCTTCTCCTGTTTCGTGCATGACTGTTAACAAGTGTGGATTTACAGATTTCAGAAATACAGAACAGTACTGGCAACTACACTATATCATGTTGTTACAACAGTTGGTGGACTTGAAGAAGAGGAAGCTTGCAACAAGCATGCACTACACTTGCAAGAAATCTGGAACAAAACATTTGGTGAGTTGGTGTGGGTTGTCTACACATGCTGCTAGAATCAATGGTTGTTCAAAAGATTTTAGTGATCTAGGGATTCTGTGTAATAACTCAGTGTCCTACGAAGTTTAAATTACAACATCCTCCTCATTGCTGATGCTCTATTTCAGACAGCTTCAAGCCAGATACTGAGCTAAGTTTGTGTTTGAATACACTACAGCCAATTTCCTGAGCAAAAGACACCTGGTTCTTTCTTTACTAAAAATTTCATTACTT
This sequence comes from Fulmarus glacialis, assembly GCF_000690835.1. NCBI lineage: Eukaryota > Metazoa > Chordata > Aves > Procellariiformes > Procellariidae > Fulmarus > Fulmarus glacialis. The sequence continues at coordinate 22,973 of NW_009190450.1, forward strand.
CTGAAAGTGCCAGTTAAAACCCAAGCACATCTGTTTGGGTTTTTTTATATGGTTGGGGTTTTTGTTTGTTTGTTTTTTGGGGTTTTTTTAAGGAATATTCCAAACCAGATTTATGAACACTGGTGAGAAAAGTTGGCACCTTCTGCTTTTATTCCTATAGTACCTGCACATTGTATGCCACTGTAGGGAAGTGCTCTTCTGGGGAAGAGCGATGCTGGCTCCTGAATAGCTACCAAGGCTTCAAATAGACAGTCTTTACAAAGATTCTCATGTTGCAAATTTCCTAATGTACTTGATCTCTTTACTGCGAGGAATTAATGAACAGGAAGAAATCCCTTCCTTGGCTTTCACTTTCTAATCAGAATTTGCAGCAGTAGCTGTCAGAAATAGCATTTGATTTATAAACAGATAAGATTTGATATAGCTACCAAGGTGTAAACACAGAACGTTCATAATCCCTTCCCAGAGTCAAACTGCACTTAAAACAGTACTTTAAAAAGTGTGAACTGTCTTAAACCATCAAATGACCTGGCACTTCAAAGAAGTATTTCCAAAAACCATCATAAAGATGATCGATTGTTTCTATAGAAGTTTAGTCATTAGCTTGCCACCATCACACAGCTTTAAAGATGGAAAGGGTGATGCAGCTTCCCTGATAGTTCTCAGTAAGGGAAGCACCGTAGAACCTTCAAGGCCCCAACCAAAACCAGGAACTTCTGCAGAAGTAGAGTTCATATTTATGAACTACAGCATCCTGCTCTGAAAAGCTCATTTCCCAAGCTATGCCAGGTATTTTCTAGGAGTCACCACCTCTGATTATTAAGTCTCAGATGCAATCAGAGTATCCGTAACTTCCTTTGCAACAGATTTATAGACATTATCCATAGTACAAAAATATTGACATTAAATAGAGGAAAATTCTGAATCCCTTCCTAGGCCTGTACTGGCCACTGATAAAAATTAGCCCAATGCAAACTACATACATTAGTAAACTAGTACATTTAATGGGGACAATAGAAAGTAAGTCAGATCCTGAAAAGTCATGTAATATTGTAATTAAGTGTAGTGTTGTAATTAAGTATTGTGATTCAAAATACTTTCTAGGATTTTAGAATTAGAGTGCCCCATTTCTGAGCTTTTCTCCCCAAAATAGACATGGGAATTAAACATATTCATTTAAGAGTTTGTATGGCATTAAATAATTGAAGAATTCAAGAACTAGTGCTCTATAAGTAGTAATAGTAAGGCTAAGAAGAAAACTTACAAAGTTTTAGAGTTAGTAATGTTGAATGCTGAGTTAGTGGGGATTAGAAAATTACCCAAACTGATGTAATGAAAGCAGTTTTTTTCACCAGAAGATAAGCAGACAAAATTATGCCTCTCAAAGAAAAGGCTAACAACAATACTCCCGCCGTCAAATGAAAAACACTGCTGTGTGTCTGAACACACTGCAGTCGCAGGGGAACTCCTTTAAAGCTTAGCTGGCTGACACTGGGCTTATGGGGATGATGAGATGAGTCATCTGCATTAGTTTTTTGTTTTAAAGCCTCTTCCACACCACCATGTCAGCTTCAGGAGAAAGCTATAGCCTAAGAAGTACATATGTGGGTGACAAATCTGTTTCAGACTGTGAGTTAATAACAACTAGATTAGCCAGTGGGCTAAAGGGAAGTGATGATACACACGGCCTGGAGGGAGCCTGTCTCATGACCTGTCACTGAACTCCCAGTGATAGCTATGAAATGTCCTAGTAATTCTGAACAGATTAAAGGTGACCAGTTTTTAAAGGGGATTTCAAATTAGCTTTCATACATATGATTAATTTTTACTTTGTATTGGGTTTGTGTGGCAAGGTTTTGGTAGCAGGGGGTCTACAGGGGTGGCTTCTGTGAGAAGCTGCTAGAAGCTTCCCCTATGTCCGACAGAGCCAATGCCAGCCAGCTCCAAGACCGACCCGCCACTGGCCAAGGCCGAGCCCATCAGCGATGGCGGTGGCGCCTCTAGGATAATATATTTAAGAAGGGAAAAAAACCCTGCACAACAGCAACTGCAGCTGGAGAGAGGAATGAGAATATGTGAGAGAAACAACTCTGCAGACACCAAGGTCAGTGAAGAAGGAGGGGGAGGAGGTGCTCCAGG
>NW_009190450.1:25512-27922 GCF_000690835.1 Fulmarus glacialis
ACCCCATGCTGGAGCAGGGGAAGAGTGTGAGGAGTCCTCCCCCTGAGGAGGAAGGAGTGGCAGAGACAACATGTGATGAACTGACCGCAACCCCCATTCCCTGTTCCCCTGCGCCGCTGGAAGTGGAGGAGGGAGAGAATTTGGGAGTAAAGTTAGGCCTGGGAAGAAGGGAGGGGTGGGGGAAAGGTGTTTTAAGATTTAGTTTTTATTTTTTCATTACTCTATTCTGATTTGATTGGTAATAAATTAAACTAATTTTCCCAAGTTGAGTCTGGTTTGCCCATGATGGTAATTGGTAAGTGATCTCTCCCTGTCCTTATCTTGACCCACAAGGCTTTCATTGTATTTTCTCTCTCTTGTCCAGCTGAGGAGGGGGAGTGATAGACCGGCTTTGGTGGGCACCTGGCATCCAGCCAGGGTCAACCCACCACATACTTCTTTTTTAAAATTTTTACTCTATATTAAATACTTTGAACTGAGAACTCTTGTCTCGTTCACAATGAGTTGCACACCTTGGGGTGTTGCTCTTCAAAAACTTGACTTCAGGTCACAGCCCATGTTGTTGCAAAGCTGCAGATCATTTGAAATCTATGGCATTATCTGGTCTGTTCTAGCTATATGGAAAGAGTAAGCCACAATTACAGTTTCTGGTGTTCCTGAACAAGGTAAACTCACAAAAAAAAGGGACAAAAAAAATACTATGAGTGGAGATTACTCCAGGATTGAGAAAAGCACAAATCTGCTGTCTCTCTTACAAGACGGGAGGTTGTACTCTTTCCTCTACATCAGTGCCTGCAGGCCTAATTCTAAATAAAGACAAGGCCTTTGTGTCTTTGCAGATTACAACATGTAAATAAAATCACAGCTTACACTGCCTTACTGACTTTTTCATGGTAACTATGTACAATTTCTACTGCAAAAAGAAATATTTGTCTTTCTGCTAGCCTTCTGAGTGCTACTTGGTATGCCCAGTTCTTCACCAAATAGAAAATTAATATTGTCCCACATGAAGTGGGCAGACTATTCCTAGAATTACTAGGGGAGGGGGGGATACATGATCTGCTAGGAAAAGTTTACAGCTCTACTCTGTACAGTGTGACAACTCTGTAAATTATTAGCAAATGGGCAGCATTGCCCCCAGCTGCAGTTGAGGCACTTCCTATCAGGGGTTTAAACACAACCAAGGGCATACGCTCACCTCTCAGGAGAATGCTAATAGCTGTTTTGTAATGGTAATAGACTATTAGTACCAAAAAGCATATTGAAATGTCACAGACCATGTAAATCCTGTCTCAGAGGCCCATATGAGCTGCTTGTCATCTCCCAGCATGTCTGAAAGCTCTGGAGACTCTGGAAGATGTTCTGGAAGATGTTAAAACTTGTCAACCACACTCATGACTGAATGGATATTTCCCAACTTCCACCATAGTTATAAAGCCTCCCATACATTATTTATTCCTTTGTGGCTCTTCGCAAAGGTACCTCATGCATGCCAACCTCTGTGCAGTTTGCTAATCATTTTACTGCAAAAAGGGTGAGCTAGCAGAGACTGTGCACTATGTTTTACCATATTACCACTTATCGTGGTCAAACTCTGTTGACCACATCTATAGCTGAGATAGTATCTGGAACTTGTACAGCAGAAGCAATTTATTTGCTGCAAGAAGTTGGATTTAGTTTTAAATGGACTAAGAAATGTTCAGAGTGTTTATGCACACAGTCCAAGGGCAGCTCCTGCTCTGCTTCACAGCTTCCTTTGCAATATCCAGGAGCACCTCTGGACTGTCAAGAGTTTAAGTTTAGATTAAATGTATTTGGGAATAATGTGCATGCACCTAAACTTATAATTCTGTTGCATTAATTCTACAAGCTTCTTCAAAATGAAAAGCTCTGGTAATGCTCAAATGGGAAAAAAGTTTGTGGATTTTTTTCCAGGCCACATAAGTTCCTTGAAGTTCAGGGGTAAATTCCTTGCTCTATCAAAATATGTGTGAGTTCTGCTACTTAACTCAGTGAGACGAGGATTTCAGCAAAGATATTTCCTTGCATGCTTAGGATTTGGATAAAATTTTGCGAGGTTGGGCTAAGTACTTAAGAAATCTGGGGCAAATCGTAGTTTATTATAGGCTGTGGATGTAGTCTACCTGGACTTCAGTAAAGCCTTTGACACTGTCTCCCACAGCATTCTCCTAGAGTTCTCATGGCTTAGACAGGTACACTCTTCGCTGGGTAAAAAACTGGCTGGACGGCCGAGCCCAGAGAGTTGTGGTGAACAGAGTTCAATCCAGTTGGCGGCCGGTCACGAGCGGTGTTCCCCAGGGCTCAGTTTTGGGGCCAGTCTTGTTCAATATCTTTATCAATGAACCTGTATTGAGTGCTCCGGATGAGGGGATTGAGTGCTCCCTCTGTA
>NW_009190451.1:0-338 GCF_000690835.1 Fulmarus glacialis
CGGTGGCTGTAGGTGATGCGGGGGCGTAGAATCCATAGGCCAAGTCTCTGGTGGGGCTTCTTCACAGCACAAGTGCTCTAGATGCAAGGAATGGCAGAAATAGGTTTGAGATTCACCCTTCAAAGTATATACTTAGCTTCGCGGTTTCTTGAGAGGGAGGCTGTTGTCGCGTGTGTAGGAGATGTACAAACAGATTGATGCAGTTACCCAATTAAGATTTCTGGCAGTCTTTGACAGCATAAAGCGATGTCAGATTTGGCTGATGTACATATCAGGTGAACGGTTACTTCATTTCTTTGAAATGGAAAAATGCACAGAGGATCCTTGTGAAACAGGAA
>NW_009190451.1:361-21489 GCF_000690835.1 Fulmarus glacialis
TCCTGTGCCCAGGCTTCATTAGGGGCAAATGGCAAATTTATGTCCTCAGGATTGAACATCAGTTGTCAGTGTGCCTCAAAGTAGCAATAAATACGTAGTGCTAGCTATGCTAAATCTGAAGCACGGACAGGATCTTCAAAAATACCAAACAATCAAAAATAGACTATATATTAAAGTGAAACTTGTTAATGAAACAGGTATCTCTTGACCTGCAAGTTTTTTGTTGCAGACCCTTAAAAACTCGTATTTAGACCTTAAATAGATGATTTTTGAGCCTCTGCTGTTGCAGTTAGCTTCTTGGATAGTCCTAGAATCTCATGTGAGTCCACAGATGATGGATTAAAATATGCAGTGAGTCATATTGGTGCCAATTGAAATGCACAGGTTGTAAATCACTGCAGAATTTGACTCAGTAAATAGCAATCATAAATGTAATCCTTTGCAATTCTAAGCACTGCATCTATCTTAGGTTAGCTCCTTTTTTCTTTCTGAAGAACAGAAAAGACTTCATAAAATACTAATTTACTGGTCTTCACGGAAAGCCTGAAAAGTGACACTGCATTGGCTTTTAACTGGCTAAACTAAGTTACAAAGGGGATGGATGGGTTGCTTGTGATTGTGCATGAAAGCTGTGGTAGAGCCAGGAACATAATCCAAGTCTCCTGACTCCTGGATTTGAACTTTAAAACCAGATCATGTTTCCTTTGTGCTTTCAGTCTGTATACTGACCTTTAGGAATCGTATCTACCTACAAGTTCCCAGAAGAGATCTACTTTCCCTTGACATGCTTTCCTGGTATCAATTACACTTTTCTTCTGATGAGTATTTTGAGCATATAGAATACCCAGGGAGAGCAAATGAAAACGGTATTTCCTGTGGAGGCGCTGGGGGCCAGGTCTGCTCCCTGTAGATCACATTAATAGGTAATAGGAAGTGGTGGATGTGGGTCCACCACTTAATGCTAGAGAAATGCTGTTTCTGTAAATACTGATCCTTTCTTCAGACCTTGGTGCAGAGGAGAGAGCGATTGTGCCCACAGTGCTGTGGATGGAGACGGATCTGTGCTGGGTACAGTGGGAGGGTGCTGCTCTGAGATTCTCCTTTACATCAGATTATTTCAGTCCCTACACCTTCCAGGAAGCAAAGGACCATTCCCCTCTTCTCATGTCTCTGTAACATTGAAGAGGTAACAGATAAAGAAGAGGAAGGATGTCTGAAAACTTTAGAAAATGCCAAGATAAGAAGAAAAAAAGATGGTGAGATTGTTTCACTCTGTCGTGGTGGAAAGCCTTGAAGTCTGATTGTTCTGACTCTTGGGGAAGGAGACCAGACCAGACGTCATTAGAACTGGACTGGCTGAGCTCCGGCTTGCTGGACTCTTTGAAAGCTCAATTGATTGAAGGCAGGAGCAAAATCATACATCGGAGCCAAGTTCTATGGGACTTCCCAACTTGGGGAAAGCGTGGGGGATCCTGTGTCATCCTTGAAGTTGTATGTTTTCATGATCCTTTCTTCCAACGGTTTTATGCTACTTGCATGCGCAGCCCAAAGTAGCCACACTGCAACCCCAGGCTGCCCGCCTGCTGCTTGATATTTACAGTCTGTAGCGGTGTCTGAATTTTCAAACTTACTGCTTAAAAAAAATTAAGGTTTAGCTCAGCGTCTTGACCTCTGTATCACAACAGAATCTTCACAGACATAAAAGAGGTGATAGCTTTCAGTGCAGCCTTGGGTAAATATTACAGGAAGCAGCTATTTGTTTGATGCTTAACTTGTCTTAAGGTATCTTAGTTGGGGTGATGTGCTATCTGGATCAAGTCTAACAGAATCGAAGGCCAGTGTTCATATATATTTGTTGTATAATTCTGGGGGCATTTTCCAAATTCCCAAGTTAGTTTGCATGGAGAGTGATGCAGGGTTTCAAGCAAAGTTTCGTAATGACATGAGAGTTATTGTAACAGTTCTCTGGATAGGGCTTATGTTTTATATTGCTTGGGAAAGGCTTATGGAAGCTGCTTATTGAAAAGGCATCATGCAGAGGCAACATGCGGAAGAAAGAGAATGGAGCCTGCAAATAAACTATCCAGAGCTCTTTAGATCTGCAGGCACAGCTTCATTACTCCCTCCTGACATTCTCCTCCCTTTATAGCTACTGCTGTGTGGATGACTGCCTTGCAAAACTGTGAGAGAGCTCAACCATAGAGGCCAGCAAATCAGAGTGGAAGGAAACCTGAGCAAATCAAAGTCGTGCTCCAGGGGCAAAGAGAGATCACCTTATATGGGAACATCATGGGCAAGAAGATGAATACGTCCGGCTGAACTGCTGAGGTCAGATCCCAAACAGATGGAAGACGTTAATGTGAAAACAAGAGCATTTAGGAAGAGAAGACAACACTTACTTCTGCTTCGCTTATGCAATCTGAGTCCTCCTGTTTGTCTCTTTTATTTTAAATATTGTGTTGTGTGTATGTACACATAGGTCTGACTGCATTATATTAAAAATCAATGTCTCTGTGGCTATTCTAGCACCTAAATGCATCACAGGTCTGTTTCTGGTTCTTCCCACTTGCAGTTTTTTCAGTTGTTACTATGTAGTGGGATTTTGGTTGGTGAAGTGTCACTAATACCAACCATAGCAGTATGGATTGTGGTCAGGAAAAGCCTAAGGAGTGATCGCTGATGTCTCAAAAAATTAAGCCTGTTTGTGCAGAATATAACCTGTTCCAGTGTGCTAAAGCATTTAAGACAATACCGACAGCCAAGAAGCCTGTCTGGTTCTGAATATTTTTTCATGACTACAGCCATAGGTAGCATCTTAAGTGATTTAAAATACTAAAGGATTGGAAGAAAAACATTAGAGATCTAATTGTAGGGTTTGTATATTTTGTGCCTCTATGTGGGTCTTCTGTTGCAAGAGAGAGGACCATGGTCCTTTTAATCTGGGTCTAACGGATTCTGATCCAAACTTCTTGTCTTTCAGACTCTGCGCCTGAGATTTACAGGTCCCACCTTGACAGCTCCGCATCTTTACATCTCCTCTTCCTGTGTTTACAGTGTCAGATGGTGGCCTCACACCTGCTCCTTGACCCCCTGGACCAGATGCAAATAGCTGGCTTGCAGCAGACCGACGAGCTCTGGCTTGTGCATGGTTCTGTGGAGTAGGAGAGGCTGCAGCCAAAGTGTGTGCCACGTATTGGCTCTGCTAGAGGAGTAGTGACTTTTGTCACTCCCTTTTAATCTCATGACCTGATACAAAGCCAATATAAGACCAAACAGGATGGTGTCCCATGTAATGTGAGATAAGAAGCTGGAGATCTCTGTGGCCATTGATGACCCAAAAGCTTGCTTTACCATTGCCCTGTGCCTTGCATGGCCATTGCAACCCCTGTGAGGTGGGTGTTGCATGCATCTGCCTAGTCCAGAAGTGCATTACACCTTCTTTGCATTGATGCAAAGTGTTGGGTGGCGGAGAGTCAGGCCCAGAAGGAGGTCAGCGTGACACTGGATTCCATCCATTTTCTATCTCTACAGTTGTCCCAATGTTACTTCAGACTGGCAAAGTCTGGTAGTACTGAGGAGAAATGGTGCCATCAACAGAAGGTAACAAGAACAGTGCTGAGCAATCAGCTCTGGAGCTCTAGGGTGAAATTTGGTGCTTTTTCTGTGAACAAATCAAAGGACGTGGCTCTTCAGGCAGTTCTTGATTCCATCAACTGCTGTTCTTTAAAGGGCCTGTGGTACCATTCTCCTACAGGTTTCTGACTGTGCCTTTAAGTGGGATGGCCCAGAAAGGATGTAGGGGTGGACAAAGACAGCACCAGGCAGCTGTGCTTTTTGAAAGTCGGTTCCTCACAAGAAGTGCTAGCAATGGGTGTACGTGGCTGGCTGAAGTTCCTGACTGAGTATGACTCTCCGAAATACATACGCATGCAGAGTGTTACATGGGGATTTGTGAAGTGTTTGCTTTATGTAACTGTTGCTCTGTCTGTTTGGTAAGTGCATGGTAATGGGATGCTGTGTTGTATGTGAGCAAATGCTTCTTGTATTGGGGGCTGGGGGTTATTGTCTGGTTACAACTTGGCTTTCAGTGCTTTGAGTTTTGTGGCAGCAAACAAGATCATTGATCTGGTGTTAGACCGTTCTTGGAAGATGGATGTAGTTGTGGGAACTTTGTGGTGGGAGTGTGGCAAAGGACGTTATCTAACAGGTGGGGTTGCTTGGACAGAGTTAACTAAACTTCCTTTAAAAAACACTTTCAGTTTTGTTTCTTGCCATGCTGTCTGGTTTTGTTTCTTGTCTGAAAAATCCAAAATAACTCCACTGAATAATCTCAGATTTACACCAGCGTTTCTGAGATTAGAGTCTGCTCTGTAGAGTCTCCTATTCAGGGTCAGATGAAATGGCAAGTCACCCTTTGCAGCAGATTTCAAGAACAATAAGATGTTTTAGGAATATGCAATAATTGATTGCCTCTAAAGGGCAGATTTTCCTCTTTGCTGCCAAACTAGGGCTGTTCTCAGTGATAAGTGTTTGCTGAACAAAATCTGCCGAAGTTCATAAAGTTGGTTTCATTCTCATGGGACGGCAGCAAGCCAGGACATTGAGCACACTGATCCCAATCTCACAAAGAATCAAGTCTGCAGGAAATTCAAGTTGCCTTACTAAGGTACTATACCCACCTACTGCTGCTCAGAGCTGGGTTCCCACCGCCAGTTTCCAACAACATGGTTACCCCAAAGCACTGATCTCCAGAAGGAAAAGGCTGAAATGCTATTAAAATAGATGATATAAATAAAGGAACATTGATCAGTTGCTTTGTATTTCTGTTCTTCAGATACTATCCCCCCCAGAACAGTGTGTTGTTAAAATGAATCGGTGCTAGCTCTTGTGGTTTGTTTTTCAAAGCAAACCTTTTATATCACTTTTATGTAGTGTGGAAAGTATCTTCTGAACATGCAATAGTTTTTCAAAGTTGACGGTGCTTTTATGAGTTAGATGAGCTGGATGACTTTCCTGTCAGCTTAAAAACAGAGGTGTCCTTCCTCCTTTTATTAACACATTTAATTCATGAGAAAGCGAAAACATTAGGCCAAGGTTTTTGAAGCAATCAGCATGAGGCACAAAAATAGTCACTCTGGCAAGTTAAAGACTAAGTGTTTTAAGCACTCTTAAAAAAACCCAAACCTGTAGAAAGGACACTACCGTTTGTGACAGAAAAAGTCAAAGTCTAGGTAAACAGCAATGCAGCATGGGTGAAAGTTTTTGGATTACATCAAGCCCTGTTGTAGTTAATTGGCGTTTCACAAATGGCATCTGAAGGGCCAAGGATGTCACCTCATTTTGTCTATCATTTAGGATGGGAAAATAGAAATTCTCTTCTTGCATATATCAATTCATTTCTGACAAAGCCGAAGTTGCGAAAGTGAAACCAAGGCAGACTTTGGTCCAGCTGATGCATGTGTCTCACACAAAAAGGCTCTCAATTACTTGAAAATGTCCATCTGACTTTTAATTTGCAGTGCGTTTTGTCCAAGAATGATACAAAGAAGGTGACCCATTTTATTCCTATGGGCTTATTTGTCCTTTCTGTTTTATCTGGCCAGTTGTATAGTCATCATTTACAGACTCTATGAGGAGACGGATGAAGTTAACAGCTCAGTTCGCACTAATGTGAAGGGAGTGGCTTACACAAACGACAGGATCTGGGATACAGCAGAATACACTATACCAATGCAGGTAAGTCTTAATTTAATGTTAGTCCAGTATTCAACTTCCATTGATAAATCTGGTTGCTTTCCTGACATGTCTCTATCCTACCATTCAATGTGATTATGTTGGAGACAGCAATGTTTAAAGCCAAATCTTCCCTTTTTCCCTTAATATAAGGAAAAAAAATTATTCTCTTTTATGAGATTTCTGTGGTGCTATTTGTTACACAATTTTTACATAATCAATCTAGTATTTAGCAAACCTAAGAATAGATTCACTCCAGTATAGCTGTACTAAACACAGTAGTGTTATCACCAGTTAACGCTAGTGTATCATCTTCCTTGTTTGTAACACCAGTTTTTTAAAAAAATCAGTGCTTTCTTGCCTCTGGCTGCTCATTCGTGCCCTGATGATGTCCCTGGCTTTTCCTGTTTGAGCTGGGTAGAATCTGAATGTCTATCGGGGGAGGCAGAGCAGGAACAGCCTTGTTGTCCTTCCAGGTGATGTTCTTGAATGACTGAGGTCTGAATTGAGTATGTGAAATTTCAGTCAGATTCATATTCTTTCCTCCATGTAGGCAGTAAACTCTTTTTTCGTGATGACCAACATCATTAAGACAGAGAATCAGTTTGAGCAGAGGTGCCCTGAGGTAAATATGTTTTATGATTTATACTTAACATGTATCGAATGCATGTTGATGTAGAAGAGTGGACTGTCCTTGGAGCAGTCCGGTACAAGCAAATACTGTTGCTCTTTACTGTTGCTCTTTATGCTCTGTTGCTCAGCAGATAACATGCAAGATCTAATTTAATTGCTCCTTTTCTTTCTCGGGTAATCATCTGGCAGTTGGGACTTTGCCTTGCACCAATGACCTTGCAGCCAAACCTATTGCATTGCTTTCAGGAGGTGATGACGTTTAGTCCAGTGATTGCTGTCCAGCTTCTCTGGCATTGCTGCTGCTCTTGAGGAAAACCTGAAGGAATGATGGAGCTACAGAATTGCTGTCAGCTTCTCTGCTAATATGGTGCTCTTTCTATTACTGGTGCTCATTCCTACATGTCCCCTTCCTTCCTTTCTGTAGGTCAAACCTGGTCGTCAGCTGCAGCTCTCCTCTTCATTTGGCTGGCCTAGAAGTGGGACCAAATACAGAGTAGTATTGCAGAGTAGTTTCCGAATACAAGTTGACTTTCACTGGCAAAAGTATATGGGACTGTTAGTAACAAACAATTAAATAGTCCAGTATTAAATTTATTGTGCTTAATAGTACAGGAGAGAGTGTGAAAAATGGGAAAAGACATAAATGATAAAGGAAAATGTTATTGTAAGCAAGGAAAGGGCTTTTTTCTGTTTTTGCAGGTAGCTGAGCCTTTATCTCCTATAAGCCAAATAATTAGTAAGGGTTATACTTGCTCCGCATTGTTGTTTTCTCTTATTATTTGATATTTTTACACTGAAGCTGAGTAAGACTTTTCACATAGGTGTGGAGAGGGAGATATTTGTATTGCTCTTTTATGCAATTTTTTTTTTCCAGTATCCCTTCGGCAAAGCTATCTGCTCTTCAGACAAGTCCTGTGAAAAAGGGAGTGTAAATATCCACAGTCATGGTACGTAAAAGGCATTTTCAGGTTGAAATATTTTTCTGTGGGTACTATCTTCTATTGCATTATTGACCAGTGCAGCACATGCAAGATCCAACTTGGAGAGTTGCAGTAAAGCAGTACAGAATCCTAAGAGATATCTGAGAACATATTTTCAAACCCACAAAACCGAGTTCTTATCAGCTTGTGTGTGCTCTTACTAAAAGGAGAAACAGTGAGAGGGAGCAGAGGAAGGGGAGATGGGAAGAAGAGTACAGACTGGTGTGAATGAGGGCTGATCTCAGAGTCACTCCCAGTGAAGTCCGTGGCTGCTTAGCAAGTGGAGTGACTGCAGGATCTGTTTGAAGGGTCTGTAACATCCCTGTGATGGTTACGTAGTTCTCAGAATAAGTCAGGGGACTTGTGTTCTTTATTTGGGACCAGTTGTCCAGAAGGCATCATACTGTTTTCATCAGCTATGTGAGTTCTTTGTAGTGCTCAGATTCCCTGAATATGGGCTGCTGGCTGGATTATCACTTTCCCTGGTAAAGACTAAACACTCACAGAAAATGCTGACTTTCCAGGATTACAAAAGGAATTAAGGTTTTCTGCCCACCTTTATATCCTTGTTTAATTTGCTTATGGTGTTGAACTAAACTTCTGACTGAAACAGTTGGTTTCTCGATTTATCCCAAGACTCAGATATGTAACTTCATATAAAATTGTGAAGGAAATTACTTCACCCTCAGCCCGAACAATGACAAGCACTCTTGACCCAAGCAAACAGCTAAATAAGGATTGATGAGGTGTGGCAGGACCACGGTTTGGGTAGTTCTTCCTACAGCTTCCTCCTATAGAAAGCTGCAACAATCTGAAATGTCAAGCTCCCTATCTTACATTTGAAGAGGAATCCGCTGACATGTTGGAACTGTCTCTAATTGGCAAAAAACTCTTGTCTTTGCTGAGTAAGAGCTTGTTTCTCTACAGGAATTCAAACAGGAAGATGTGTGAATTACAATGCAACTGTTAAAACCTGTGAGGTCAAGGCATGGTGCCCTGTGGAATCCATGGAAAAACCCCCTGAGTAAGTGAAAGAGATATCTGCATTTTTTTTTTTATGTCAAAAGAAGGATTTACTTTGACAAAGTAATGAAATTTTAGAATAATCCCTTTGCCTAGGCACATATAGATCTCATGTATGTAAAAGAGCCATTTCCTTCATAGCTGTTAATACTCATAATATCTAAATAACTTACTTCTAACAATCTGTCCTGCTGTATGATTCTGCAGTGAAGTCATAGCCTTCAGTTTGTATCATCATGCAGCTGCCATAGAAACAGTTTTAGATGTCACAGGCTCATCTTGAATTCACTAGAGGCATTTGGCTCATTAATTCAAATGTCAAGGAAAATGCATCAACGTAAGATAGGTTTAATCAGTGACAGAAATAAAAAGTTTCCTAACTTGGGGTTTTATTCTGCAAGGCTTAGGGCTCTATGGTGTAGAAGTTCTTTGTGGGTTCATTTATCACAGTGAGGTTGCTTCCACCTCCCAGAACAGTAGGTGTAGATTGGTTGTCTGTACGTTGTGCTGCAGACTAGTGTTTGGGGATCCACCTCAGAGTGAAGAACAGTCTCTCCATCCTCTCTAGGTAGATGATGAAAACCTCAATGCTGGCAATCTGTAATAGTGAGCTGAAGAAAACTCTAGGAAAAAGATTCCACAGAACAATGCTGCTGTGACCTAAAGAGTAGGATGGAGGGGCCTCGTAGCCATCTTTTTTTGTAACCCCATGACTGTACAGTGTTCCAAGATGAAAATGTTCTATTTCTATTCTGTATCAGCCAAAGCATGAAAAAATTTTATAAAAGATTTTATTTCAACTGAAATGATGGAAATTATACTCTAAGAGAGCAAATGATAATCAATTTTAGCTCCTCTCAACCAGCTTTGAAATAGATGTGTAAGAAACTAGGTCAATTATGACTTTTATTAACTCATTGCTTTTAAAAGATACAAGCATGATTCTATGTATATATCCCATCTTTTCCCTAATTCAGGGTTTTCTGCAGAGACTGAGCAGTTTTTCCTCTGCCAGGTCCCCTCCAGAGCCCACAATGCCTCCTACAGCTCCTTCTGCTGAGTTTTTTTCAGCTCTTTAAGGGAATTTCCATTCCATTCTCCTGCGGACAGAGTTGTCATCTGAAAAAGGCTTTGTCCAACAACAGAAAGGCTGCAATTGTTCATACAGCATCCGGGAAAGATATGCATGATCTTCCTGAGTTAATGAATTCCTAGGGGTTTTTTATAAAGTTTCAGTGATTGCTAGTCATTTTTAAATGTCACACTGCGTAGGCTCACTGCTGCGTATGTTACAGAGGGAATTTTGCTTTTAATTACATCGCACAGTTGACACATTCTGTCTTGTTTCCTAACCTTCCTCTAATGTGCCAATAGTCAGTCACTACCAGGGACCAAAAATAATGGATGAGAGGTTTGATCCAAACCTCTGATGTATAAAGTTCCTTCACAAGTTCCATTGGCAAGGAAAAAATGAGGAATCACTAAAAAGCAAAGCGGAGTGTTTGTTTCCTACCAGAACGATACACAAGACCAAGGTCAGAGCCCAGGAAGCTTTGCCAGCTGGTCGAGATACTGAGGTAGCATTGGTGAGCTTTGGTTACACCCATGATTGTCTTTATTGTCCAAATTCCTTTGAAAAGTAAGTTTCATGAACTATACAGGAGGCCTCCTTTTCCTTCCCGTTAGTTGTGGCAGGAGCTGAACAAAGCCATTGCATGTTGGCAAGAAGATTCTTTTATTTTTGATTGTTTATTTCAGCCTGAGGCAGGGCACAGTTGTCAGATTAGCTGGCTGAAGGACAGGTGTTTACAATAACTTTTTCAGAAAAGCTTTGGATCAGATTCCAGATGCTTCCAGTGGATGAATTAAGGACAGTTTCACATTATAAGTTCATTCATTTTTAATTCTTTAAAAATCAATATACATTATTGATGTCTTGACTATTATACACTGAAACTCATCAGTGACTTTCGTGTCCAGGTAGCATCCACAAATGTTAATTTGGTTTGCAATCAACTCTCATTCATTGACTTGGTTTAGAAGACACTCATGAGAAGTCCCTCATGGAATCTGCATGTCATGCAGCTAATGTGCTTCTTGTCATCACAGATCTCTGATGCAGAGGCATTGCTCAAAATACAATGATAGAAAAAATATTCCCTGCTTAGAAGCACTGTCCTTTATGTGGATGACTGCTTTGAAGACTGGGTTTCCCCCTTGGAATGGCTGTCTTGATGGAAATTAAAATATTCCTGGCTCATTCTTAAAATGGAACAATGCCAATATTCCAGTTCAGCATAGTCCCTATGCTAGACAAACAATGCTAAAAATTGTATCTCTTACTTTGAGAGTGTAGTTCTGGAGTGTAGCAGAGGTTGTCTCACAGTCTAGGCCAAGGTTACCCAGCTGGCAACTTGTGGGAAAATTCCTTCCTTCCTGCCACATTAGCTTCAGAGAAATCACTCTTTTGAGGAAGGGTCAGACTGGCAGCCTCCTTTCCATTGTGTTTGCATTCCACCTACATATTTAGTGACACAAACCACTGTGACACAAACCATTGCAGGGGAGGTCCTCAAATCGGTATCTGCTAGGAAGGCAGGACAGCCTTTGGTGATGTGATTGACACCTGACTTCCAGAGACATCCTCTAGGATCGAGCGTATGGCTCATTCTTATACTCTGACTAGCTGTGCAGCTCTGGTGTAAACGGCCACCTCTCCGTGGGGACCAGCAATGAAACTGCCAATTCATTGTGCAGAAATCATCAGCTGTCAAATGGTACAATTCTTACTACTATTCTATAGCAAGATTTATATGAGAAGTCTCCTGAGATCATATTTCAGCTGCATGTAAAGACTCCAGTTAGGCTTGGCCCACACAAACAAGTGCAATAGAGAGAACAATTTATACCTAAAATTAAGAAAACCACCTCTATCTTTCTTGATCCCCTGAGCCACCTAACTCCCTGCATTTCAATCTATTATTCTTAGCAACATATTCCTCCTACTGACAGCTTTCCAGGTAATAGTAAAGTAGCATAACATTAACTGATGTATTTAAGTAAAAGAAGTTAGTTAATTTGATGTTTCTTTTTTAGGCCTGCTGTTCTAAGGAGTTCTGAAGACTTCACTGTGCTAATAAAGAACAACATTTACTTCCCAAAATTTAATTACACCATGTAAGTGCAAACATTCCTCAATGCTTTCTGAAGAGTGAGTAGTTGTGCTCTGAAAAAAAGATTGTATAAATTGGCACCTTCTTTACTCAAAAAGGCTATGCATTCAGGGCTGTATCTGCCTGAGTGACAAATATCAAGTTTCTATAATTCTTTAGCCCTATTAATCCTTCAGGAACCAGGAACAGAGCCTCCCAGCATAATTCTATTTCTCTCATGCACTAGACAACAGAATTGTTTGTTCAGATATACTGGTTTATGTTAGGGTAAAATCACTAAAATATAGCACAACAAACATGCAATTCAAATTATAAGGTGAAAGTGTTTAGTTTACACAGGTAAAATTTTGCTGGTGATAATATCCAAAGAGTAAAGAATTCATCTTGATTCCCAGATCCCAGTTAGGGATATATAGGTCTGGTAGCTACAAACCCAAAAGCTCGTATACTTACAAACCGAGCACATTTAACACCGGTTCTAGTAAGTGTGAAGTCCCTTACCTGTATCTGTAGCTGCTCCAGATTGATTTTAAATTTAAACAGTTGTGTGTGTTCTTCACAGACTAAATGTTCCAGCAAATTTAAATAGTTCCTGCACATACAACAAGATAACTTCCCCGCTCTGTCCAATTTTCCGTCTGGGAGATATCCTTCAGGAAGCAAAAGAGAATTTTTCTGAGGTGGCAGTAAAGGTCTGTGATACCACTTTTTTTCATGCTTACTGTTAAAACTTTTTCTTGGTTCTCTTCCTGTATGTTTTGCTGTCTGCCATATAATGGAATTATTCTAGGTTTAGAAACTGATTGTGTGAGATGCAAAGTAACCCCAACTTTCAAGAATTAAATGTGCCTAACATCTCCCAGGATGGGATCCACGTTGACAGATTTGATATTATTTTGTTAGTATTGTAGCATGTAGAGGCCCTTTTACAAAGCACAGTGCATTTAAATAGGTCCTATACAAGGCTGTCACTCGTGGTGATCTTCTGATTCTGCTCAAGCAGATCCTAAATCATGTTGCTGCAGGAATCATCCAAAAGTCAGACTGCCACAAATGGCAGCTTATATTCAGAGTCAAAAAGCACTTGTTTCTGCCATTACATTTTCACTCTGTTCTTTAGGGTATTGAGCCAAATGCCCTTAACACAGTACCCAGCCATACCTCTAAAAAGTCAATATTAACAGATGGGTAGAATAGAAGTAGAGACAAAGTGTCCTGCCCAGAGTCATCAACTGAGACACATTTATTGATTCTCAGCCTGGCACAGTGCATTCAAGATGAAACATTTGGACTGGGGGCCTACAAAACTTAGGCTTGCACTCAGGCTTTTGGTTTGAGCCTATACGTAGTTTAAAGTAACGAAACAACCACCACAGTATATCAGCTACATCCACACTTGTGCTACTAAGATGAAGAGAAATAGAAGATAGGAAAGGCCTGAATGAATGGGAGCCTCTAGCTCATGTAACTAAGACACTTCCATAGAAGATGGCTTGATTGGCAAATGTTGCTTATGAGTTAGCATGTCTATAGAGATGTGTCCCTGCCAACAGCATCCCTCAAGTCTCCGCTGATTTTAACAGCAGTTTAGCACAGGCAGCAATCACAGCGCTAGTCCCCAAGCTTACTGTGTCTGTTTCTAGGGAGGAATCATTGCCATTGAGATTAACTGGGACTGTAACTTGGACAGCTTTTACGACTGCAATCCAAAGTATGGTTTCCGCCGCCTTGATGACAAAAAAATACAGCCTGGATTCCACTTCAGGTAAAAAATGTTATATGAAGCAAGTAGCATGTTTTCTGAGTTGAAGCAAAGATGTGATGAGGTATGGGCAATGATGACTTGGAGAGACAAGACGCTTGATTCTCCTTCTTCACTCTTGTAGTCATGTCCTTAACCTGCAGTTACTGCAGTTGTATAGATGTATCATCATGGTCATCTTCCAAATGAGCATGCTTGTATTGCAGGAGATTTTATTTCTGTGTCGAAAGTCCTAGAAATTTCCAACAAGTATTCTAGGAGCTAACACAGAGAATAGTTTGGGCAGATTTCACCATATGGCAATTGAGGCTTGAAACTACCTAAACTTGTGAGTTTCCCAAGGCAATTAACACAAATAAAATAACAAAGTGTTTTTCTTCCATCTGGGTAACCCCACAGTTCACTGAATCAAGATTTATTCAAAAGCAAATTAGAGCTTTTGGTTCTGTGCGCATATAGCAGATTTATGAGAAGTTTTGACAAAAAATCTTGACATGACTCCAGTTCTAAATAGTTACACGAAGCATTTATCAAATGCTTATCAGCATGTTTAAAGCTAAAGTTGTCCCTCAGATCTAGGTCAAAACTCTTGTGTAACAACACTCTTTTTTTGACTCACGGCATGATTATTATTACATTATGGGTTTTCATACATTTGTGATGCTAACATGAGTGCCATAACTGTCTAGGAGCTGCCAGCGTATTCCAAAGCTGCATTGTGCTGGAGCTGTGCAAACAAAGAACAAACAGGTGTTCCCTCTGACCTGGCAACCACAGAAGGTGGGGGAGATCACAAGGAAAAAGCAAGACAGTGCTGAGCAGCTGAGGCCAACAACCTTTCTGTTGAATGTATTTTTGCAGGCAAAGCAGTTTCTGAGAAGGCTTTTGGAAGAAGACAGTGGAGTAATTTTGAGGATGCTTAGTGTCAGATTAACAGCTGGGGTCAAAATGCCAAGGATGGGTTTGCCCAAAATTTGTTATCTTTTAAGCATCAAAATACCAGTCTGTAGCAAGATTATTTTGCTACAGTTCAGCTAAAATCTCTGCTGCAGGAAGTGAGCCTGGTCTGAGAACATAGGCTGCTGGGAGAGTGTGCATGATGCCAGACCACATCCTGGGGGCCTGACTCTGTATATGTTAATCAAGGGGTTTATTGGCAAAGAAATGTCATTCTCTAGTGTCTCCAAAACTAAAAAAGAGGGGCAGAGTAGATTAGTGCAGCAATTTAAAAAGCAAAGACAGTGAAAGTTGAAGAGCAGTGAATAGATTGAGCATAATACTATTTAAAACAAGCATGGATGTTTTGGCAAAGAACATGCACAAACCCTGCCACACTGTTGAGCTAGTGTATGTCAACTTGTATAAACAGAGCTGCTGATTTCAGTAGATCTACCCAAGTGACTAAGGGAGGGAGAGCTAGAAATGATCCTACAATTAATATATTTCAAGAAAACATTTTTTACATCAGTGACATGTCATAAGAATGTAAAATATTACTATATCACAGGTCCATCCAGCCCAGTGTCCTAAAGCTAACACAGATCAATAGCAGGAGAAGATTTTGGAAAAGAGCATAAGAAACAGGGCATGTATAGAATGCTGCTTCCCCTGCAGTCTAGCTGTCCTAGAAGTCAGGAAAGCTACTTTGGGCAGCTTATAACCCGTCTGCATGGACCCCTATTGATTTCATCTCAGGTCCGAAGGGAATTTTGTGATAGACTTAAATGGAAACAGGCTTTAGCCTTCCAAAAGAAAAACTACTTGAGGTGCAAGGGAGCAAAGCTTCAGCCAGTGGTCAAGAAAGGTCTTAACAGATCAGCTCTGAGCACAAAGCTGTTACAGAAGAGAAGGCTTCTACGCCATCAAGAGCAGATGTGAAATAACCTCTACCCTGAGGGCTAGAGAAAACGTCTGATCCTGGAAAGAGTTAGGAAAACTTTCAAATAAAACTTAACTGACCTGCAGGCTTCAGAGGCTAAGAGCTGGCCAATAAAACATGTCTTGGCCACAGACTGTGGAACCATTCAGCAGAGGAAAAAGGGCATTTCATGTCTGCGCAAGCAAGGAGAAAGCAGAACACGTTACAATGTGTTTTTCTGAGTGACTCACTGCTTTCAGAGAATACAAATTAGATCACGGTGAATGGGAAGCAAATGATCGCATGATCTAGGGAACTCTGATTAAAAGCACTCTGAAAGTCTGCCAAACTTAGCTTGCAGTAGGATGTGCAGGAGAGAGTGGAATCAAGCAAAAGCTTGCTCTGGCTAGTTTGTTAGCATCAAGATGGCAAAGCAGAGCAGCAGGGACTGAACCGAAAGAGAAAGGAAAGGAGGAAAATGTATTTTTCTTTAGATGTCTCTATCATCTGAACGAGTACCTGGAGATGCTAGAAAGCAGAGAGCTGAGCTGATGGCATTTACACTAGACATATCCTCTTAAACAGTTCACTCTTGCAGTACTTGAACAGGCAACCAACTATAAAACAAATTTTGATTAGCAATGACAGAGCTATCTGTGAGTATCTGCTGCCCCGGGAACTGACCTTCTGTCCCTTTGGCTAAGCAAATTCCCATTCAAATTATTTATCTAAATGGAGGAGAACAGGACTTAGAGATCACTCAAGTAAACCAGTCAAGAACAATACAGCACTTTAAGTCCTGACAGCATGTCTGAGGCAGAAGACATATGGGTGTTGTTATCAGAGGTTACACCATTGTGTCTTTTAGTATGTCTTTCAGTTTGATGTAATGATTTTGTCTGCACTGCCAGCTTTTCATTGTCAGATTTAAAAAGATCTCTTTGTTCCATGCTCTGTGACTGCTTATTGATCCATAAGCTGATGTGAGGTGTGCATCAGGAGGGTCATGTTCTTGATGATAGAATAAGAAACTGGTAGTTAGTAAAGGCTCACATGATTCTTACCACTCTCTACTGAGTGAAGAATGGAAAATGGCTGATATCCAGCATGCTGAAATGTGCTCAGGAGTTCAGAGTTGGTCTTGGATAACATGATATCAAAGCCTTCAGAGCATGGGCACTCTTGTGTTTGCCAGCTCCTCATACCCTTGCTGGGGTTTTCTACCTGCTTTACCTGTGATTGAACTTCTTTCTGCAGCTTCAGGTTCCAATTTGAATTGAGACAGCAAAACACTCATTGGACATTAATTGTTTTTTTAATTTGTCTAAATCTCTATATGTATTATGTATGTATTAATTTAGTTTTGACTGTCAGGTCAGATGCTGGGCAAAATACTGTTCATAAAGCTGACCTTAGCACCTTCATTTCAGAAGGCTGAAAGGGCTGGAGGAAGAAGGGAGAAGAAACTACGCCTCTTTTTGTGTTCTGCAGCCTCATGGCATTATATCACCCAGGGAAGCTGCACAGATCTTCATTTACTCTTTTGCAGATATGCAAGGTACTACAAGCTACCAAATGGGAAGGAGCAGAGAACCCTTTTCAAAGTCTATGGAATACGGTTTGATGTCCTTGTCTTCGGCACAGTAAATGCAATTCTTTTTCCTTGTGGAGGGAGAAGAAAGCTTGCTATTTCCTTAGTCCCACTTCTGCCATATACCCCTCTCCTCTCTCCTGTCCATCATTCTGGGATGGAAGTCATGTCAAATGAGTAGATCTAAACTGAACTGAGCAGCATAGGAGAGCAAAGCTGAGGATGAAATGGCAGGGCTGCGAGAGAGGCAGGACTGTTGTTTAAGACTGAGACAGTAACAGGTATCATCATGACATGATGTTATTGTCATGAACCCTGTGTGTCACCATTGTTTCCCTCTCAAGTTGTTTATTCTCCCCTGCAAAGTGTCTGAGAAAATGAAATTTTGGGATTCATTGAATTGTAAAGAGACAAAGATACCTTGTAAAGAGACAAAAAGAGAAAAGCCATTAAGTTGAATGAATGGTAACAGATCTTGCCTGCCAATTATTCTTTTCTGCTTTCTTTAAGGGTAGAAAATTTAACGGCGTTGAACTCATTAAGAACATTGGGTCCATGATCTCCTATTTTGGTTTGGTGAGAGACTTATTTTATGTGTTAATAAAACCAGTTCTGGAGATACAGTCTCATTAACAAAGTGGAATCACTACTTGTTTTTTTTTCACGTGCAGGTTGCGACTGCCATTGAAATTGCTATTTGTCTATGTAATTGCTCCAGATGCAGCAAATCACCATTCTACAAGATTTACAACAGGAAAAAGTATGAGACACTGCTGAATCCAAGACAGGTAAAGAATGTAAATTGCTGTTCTACGGGTACAAAAATGCAGCGGATCCAGGAAGCTTCCATGGAGCTGTGCGTGGCACGCACTGCATGCGTGCAGTAGGCTCTACACACAACCTTGGCATGGCAGAGTTACACCAGCTCTATCAGGGAATCCTGCAGGGAGTAGTGATCCTTCAAAACAGCAGAAGGATGTCATGAAAGGGTTGTCCATGAAGAGGGCATTGCTCAAAGCCTCTTCCCTGCCAACTTCAGTTGCCTTTTTCTCTTTTTCAAGACATTGATGGTTATTTCTCTAGGCTGCCTCTACTAATCCCCCAGCATTTTAGACATGTATTTTTAAAGAAGAGTGAAGAGGAGAGTACCTAAAGGCCCTGCACAACCACACTCCTACAGTTAGTTCCATATCATCTCTTCCTGTTCCCTCTGTCCCCGCAGCTCCCCATGTCCTTGCTATCCTGGATACTGGAAATATGGGCCCTTGCAACATGCAATTGCAGGGCATTGTTATTGGAGTACAGACTGCAGAACCCAAGCCCTGCGGTCTGACCCTGAGGTCAGATCTATGCTGTGTTTGTCCCCAGTTCTCCAAGTAACTACTCCAGCTGACAATCCTCATTTCTTCTGCTGTACAGGTGATGTTTGTGTCCTATGTTGATGAGCCACATGTTACCTTGATAAAGAAGCCTCTGAAAACAAGCTTGCAGCATGCTCAAGGCAGCATTGTTGAGGTAAAGACAGACACTTAACCTTTGGGATCCTAGCTTCAGAAGGGAGAACAGAGGAATGTCATTCCAAACTAATTTGGGTTTCCGCCACCCCTATCCCCCCATATTTCCAGATTAGATTCTGAGGGGCTAAAACTAGATTCCTGTTGTCCACTTCAAGGTAATAGGTCCTGTGACCAGAGGATGTATTTTCTAGAGTCACCTAAAAATTCCTGCTTTCCTGTGGTGGGTATGTGCCAACGGGAGTGCGTTGGTGTTGAAACAACTTGCGAGGTGTCGATTCGATTTCGCTAGGGTGGGCGTCGGCAACACAGAAAGACAATCCTCCTCCAGATCTGCTGATCTGTCATCATTATCCCTATTGTGCTGTGTCAAGTGAAAAACCCAATGTGAGGATCATTGTTGTAAATTCTCTCTGCAGTTGGATGAAGCAGCAAATGCTGTTTTCTTTAATTTATATTGGGAATTGTTGTTGCAGAGCCACCCTGTGAAATTCTATGATGCTGGCAGCTGCTGCACCAGCCAGTCCAACGAGAACCTTGATAATGAAGAATACGAGCTGGGGCGACCTCTCAGACAAGGGGCCTTTTCCCCAGACTGCCAAAAGTGGTGCTGCTGTGGCAACTGCCAGCCAACAGAGAAGTACCATGAGCAGCTCTGCTGCCGAAGGACAGAAGGGCCGTGCATCACAACCTCCCATTGGTTTCTGCAGCTGGTGCTGTCCAGTCACACCCTGAGGAAAGCCCTTCTCTACGAAGACCCCTTTCTCAACTTGACAGATGGCAATATCAACAACCAGCTGCGTCACCTGGCTTACAAGCAGTATGTTCACTGGCGCTTTGGCTCTTTTGATCTGGAAGACAGAGCTGTCATCCCAAGCTGCTGCAGGTGGAAAATTAGAGATACTTACCCCAAAGCAGGCAACGACTATACTGGTTTTAAGATGGAATGAGTACGTAGCATGACTTGAGCTCACACTGTGACTCACCTTGGACATTTAACCTTCGTTTTCTTTCATGGACCTTTTAAAAAAAAAAGAGAAGAAAGCACGTGACTTCCCAAAGTTTTCTGTAGTACAGCTGAATTCTTGTATACTGTCTTTGGAGAGGCACAATTGCTTACTGCTTAGTGTAGAGGAACAAATACCTTGAGCTAAAATGCTTGCTTCTGCCTTTGCTTCATGCTGTGAGTGACCCCACGTGGTTTGGAAATGTAGGCTCTGGGGTGAATTCTTAGGGCTGCATTTTAGTGGGAGGTTCCAGGCCTCCTGCCTTTACACTGTGCATACCAGTACCCCAGCTGAGTCAGGAGACAATCAGCACCCTGAAGATAAGATGGAGCCAAGAGTCATCTCAAAGCATGACCCCTGAAGGAAGGAAGTCCAAAAGAGATACCATTTGAAAATGCGGTCCTGAGCATTTTTGTCCCCCAGCCTCACCACCTTTCTGCAGCCCCAGATCAAGAGACTCTAGAAAGAGGCCACTGGGCATGTAGTTTCATAACTCGCTATTGAAGGCCTCACGGTCCATCCAGATTAAACAGGCTCATTTTAGATTATTTCAGTGACAGACAAAGCATTTTCTGAAAAGCCCAGCTGTTCTCATTGTACTACTCCTTTTAGCTTGAACTCAGGAATTACAGTGAAAAGTACTTTTACTGTCTTTGTGTAATATTTTCGGGCATTTCATTCATACTCATGGAAATTGTAATGTTGGACTTTGGCCTCCTCTTTGCTCTTAGCTTCGAACAGGCCCTGCCTCCTGCTGAGCTCGCACAGTGCGAGTTGCTTTGTGCTGTGATGCATAAGGCCGGAGTACAGCCGAGGAGCAGCAAATCTGTGCTCCAACACCTTTTCAGTTCTTTCTTTTTGTTGTACTTGGACATGTTCTATTTTTGTAGAAACAAGGTGAGAAGAATTGTAACATATATTCTGCACTCCTTTCAACTGAGCTTTGTTCTTTCTGAGCTAACCCAGCAGTTTGCTATTTCCATTTCCCACATATATTGCTGGCAGATTATGCCAGCTGTATTTATATCTTCAGTTGTATTAACATTCATATTGCAGCATCTTATATATCTAGGGTAGGAAAATATTACAGTTGTCATTAATGCATTCCTGTTCTGACATATGAACTGACTCTCCTTTTGGAAAGAATTACACTGAATATTCACTTAAGACTTTGATTTTAATCTCCTTTCACATTTGTATACATGTTCTTCCTTATTCTCTCCCCCTTTTTTGGTCCTTTCAGTTTTGACTGTTTTTGTAATAAATAATCTATAGCTGACTCAAAGTCTCTTTAATAGTTTTGTACTGTCTGAAATTCCCACTGCCAGTTTGTCAGTTCACTTCATCTTTTTCTAATGATTTACCTGCTATTATGAGGGTTATGATGATGTTTCTAAAATAAGCACCGTGTTGGGCAGCTCAGCATCAGGTGGAAGGTGCATGAATCAGGTGGTGCAGATCTCTGCTATTATAGCAAAGATTAATTTTCCCAGAGGATAAATAAAGGATTTGCACATCGTGGGTGGGAAGGTGACAGTCTTACATATGCTTCTGCTATCTTTTGCAGGCAGGTGCTCTGTCCTTGCCCTGAGCTGGCTGCAAGTTGCGTCTCTTGCCTGAGGTCATCTGTCCAGCTTCTTTGTGAGACTTAGTAGCCCAGACTCAGCGTAGGACTGACAGCAGCAGACTTCCAGGTAACGGCTGACTCATGTCTGGCCAGTATGGAGCTGAAAAACTCCCCATAAACTTGCTAACAATGAGTAAGACGGGAAAAAAAATCTCCCAGATTTAGCAGCCAGGGTGACAACATCCTCCTCCGGACGACCCACCACCCGCAGCTCCCAACCCCGTATC
>NW_009190452.1:0-43377 GCF_000690835.1 Fulmarus glacialis
CAGAAATCCAGATAGACGACATCTGTAGCCCTTTCCACGTCCACGGATGTAGTCACTCCATCACAGAAGGCCACTAGGCTGGTCAGGCAGGACTTGCCCTTGGTGAAGCCATGCTGGCTGTCTTGAATCACCTCCCTGTCCTCCATGTGCCTTAGCATAGCTTCCAGGAGCTTCCCAGGCACAGAGGTGAGACTGACTGGCCTGTAGTTCCCCGGTCTTCCTTTTTTTCCCTTTTTAAAAAATGGGGGTTATGTTATGTTTCCCTTTTTCCGGTCAGTGGGAACTTCACCAGACTGCCACATTCTTCTCAAATATGATGGGTCATGGCTTAGCAACTTAAATCCTGACAGGGCTACGTGCAGCTGGCAGAGGTGGGGAGCTGGGTCTCCTTCCCCGGCGTGCTCGGGGGCTGCCTGCCAGGGGTTGTGTGCACGGGTCCCCCGCAGAGCCACGGAGCCCACACAAGTGCAGGGGCAAGGGATGGCCAGAGTAGCTGGGAAAGTGGTGTCAGGACCTTTTTAGGAAATCTGGCTCGGCAGTGGACTGCAAGGGAGAGAAAAGCTGGAAAATGGAGGAAGCAGAAAATTTTGGGAGGGGACTGCTCTGCTGCTGGGCTCTTGCTGTCCCGCTCTGCCAAAACAGCACAGTTTTGGGCACAGAGCAAAGCCACAAGCTTGAGCCATGTCCTTCTCTGGGCTGTCAGGTTTGGAGTTATGGTTGCACTGGCAGCTTTGTCCTGCAGTAGGGTTGGCAGGGCCAAGCGTTTTCCCCACTGGGCTGGCTTGTAGGTGATGGTCTCGGACAGAGATCAGCAAAGCCCCAGCTCTTTCACAGGAGGTCCTTCACAGGGCTGAAGGGATCCCACAGACACAGACAGCTCCACGCCGGCTGGGCTGTGAAACAGGACCGCCTTATCACCGCCTCCGGCTGCAGACATCCTCCAGGCTCGCACGCACCCTGGCTGTGTGGGAGATGGAGTATTCGGGATGTCAAGTTTCTCAGGCTTCTCGCTCCTCCAGCCCAAGACTCTCCACCAGAAGACCCTTATTATTTGGGGAAGTTGCAAATCCGTGGTGTAACCTCTCCAATGACAACACAGGGGGAGGGAACAGCCTCTAATAAAACAGGAAGCTCCAACATATAATCTGAGGTGTTCGTTTCAATTAGGGATGAGCTCCATTACTCCTCATGTTTTATAGCTACTGTAGCTCTCAGCTCCTAGGAAGGGTGTGACTACGTAGGAGATGACTGAAAAGTCTGATGGAAAGAGCAGGTGAAATTGCACAACGCATTCATCAATGAAGTGCCCAGGGTCAGGGTTTATTTGAACAGGTCACTGGCTACAACCAAGAGGCTTATGTATCTCACCCTGAGGAACAGAGCAAGTTAAAACACCACTGAACAAATCTTCCCCACAGCATTTAATTCCTGCTTAGTACTGTTTGGAGTTGGTGAGTTAATGGCCTAATCACTTGTAACAAAATGGGCCAGCTCAAGCACCAGGGAGAGTGGGGAATCATACTGTTTATCCTGCTGAGCTGGCATTTATCTGCATAAATAGGAGCAGGCTGGGTTACAAAGACATGCCTGAGTTGAAAATCAAGGGAAATCAGAGCTTAGTCCTCTCATTTAACCACATTTGGGAGCTGGAACAGCAAAGGTATTTATCTGCCCCTCAGTGGCACATGGGTAGACATTTGCCCTAAGAGGTGTGTTGCACAGGTCATAGACCAGCTCTCCACTCTCCTACAGGAGCCTAGGGAGCCTAAAAATGCAGGGCATAGGTAGGCAAACAAATCCAAATACTGCAATTAAATCCCATGGTTATTGTTCCTCTCTTTCATGCTCATCACCTCTTGCAGGGCAGTTCATATTTGCAATTCAGCTGCCTACCAAACCACTCTGACCTAGCTTAGGGAGAGGACCCAGGCAGGGATCAGCAGTAACTGTGTTTCCTCTTCCCACCAGGATCCCACCAAACCCTCAAAGAAATAGGCATTGTTGAAGCATCCCTCCAACCAAGCATGCTCAAGAGCTTTCACCAAACATGTCCTTCACGTGCTTCAAAATGCAGACGGTGCTTCCAGCTGCAGCCTGGAGAATCCACAAACTCCTGACTAGTTTCTCAGAAGGCTGCATTTAGAGACCTCTATCTCACTGAACACTTCTAATAAGGAGCTGGGCATCCACCAGCTTTAGTGGGGGGTGGGTCGTCAACTCACCATCAGTCTGTTACCATGTCCTGAAGTTACCAACCCTCCAGATCTAGCAGTGCAACTGTACAAGAGTTGCTCCCTACAGCTCCCAGGGTTGCCTCACCTGCTCACATCTGTAGCCACGTGCTCCTTTGATTGTGCTCCTTTCTCTTTCTCTCCGCCCCAACTGCACAGTCCAGTCCTTTCCTCCACCAGTTCTGGTGCTGAGACCAACCCTTCTGGAGAGCTGATTCAGCTCATTCACTTAGCAAAAATTTCATGCATTGATGTGACAAGCACCTGAGCCTAGTACGAGAGAAACAACAGGAGTGTCTGGCCTCGTGAGTGGCAAAAGTGGGGCTGTCTTCACTTGGTGACAGTAAGTTATTGTAATCCATCTCACCAACCCACTGGTGTAGCCCAGCCTTAACCCATCTCTTCCAAAAACACCCAGTTCAGAAAATCAATCAATCGATCAATAAAATGTTGTTTGCATTATTCCATTTAAACCCCCATCATTTGGAGGGGAGGGAAGCTCAGGGTAGGAAGGGACTACGTAAGCAGTTATTTCAGGAGGTAGGTAGTACCCAGAGCAGTGAGGATGATCATGACAAGCAGACGGGGACAATAACCTCTTACCCTGGCTCAATTCTATCTGGAATAACATGTCTGATCACAGCCTGAGACCACAAATGAAGAGCTAGAGGTACGAGTTTACCTACCCCACACATCAGTCATCATGCCCGGCCACACTCTGCTGCAGCACACCTCTGAGAAACCATTCTAGCCATGCTGCATCTGTGGTTTTGCAGACTTCAATTTGTAATTGCAGGCTCAGCATTCACTCTTTGAAAGCCGGCCTGTTGCATCTAATTTCAAGCAGTGCCCTGCCTAACAGTCATGAGCAAAGTGCCAGCTAAAGCTACGCAGTGAGGCTATTATTATAGCTAGAGAACAAGAAGCGTTGCAAGGAAAACACCGTGGCAGCCCAGATGGAGGACTACAGAGACATGCATGGGTATACACAAGCTGCAAATAATTGCACTTACTGCTAACAGCCCAGCTTTGCTGAACTGCTGCTGGAGTGGCAGAGGCTCTGCAAGCGAGTCAGACCTTTGTGAGCCTGCCACGTTTGCAGGTTGGCACAGAAAATACACTCCTCTTTCGACTACATTTTTCAACTTGTTAGCATGATGCGGAAGAATCTTAGATCTCCACCACCAACTGATTAAAGGAGGGTGCATAGGACAGTCCCCACCTCATTTGCCTATCAGTTAATTAGCACACAGGAGTTCAGTGCTGTCAATAAAGGTTTTTCTTCAGTTTCTTCCCTTTGATTGGGCTCTCAAAGGCAGGTCTTGAAGATAGATGTCTTATCCTGAAATAAATAAGAAAGTACAGCTGCTGATGCCCAGAGCAGCTGCTTGAGTGGGCCTGGGGAATAGAAGGGCAGCCTCTGCCTCGCTTTAATTTCCAGCCACATGGATATTAAAGAATGAAAAAAAAAAGGAACCTTCCACCTATCTCATAGTTGGCTGTGAAAAGTGAACACCATCTTAACGGCGATTACAGCTTTAATGGTACAGGGTACCAAAGATCCCGAGCGTGTTTAGAAAGAATTGAGCTTGTGATTCAGTGGCTCTGGCAAAGCTCCAGGCACATAATTTCCATCTGCCCCCCCCACTATCCTAGTGCCATCAGCTCGATAAGAGACTCCAAGTTATCTTGAAGTGCTGCAGCTCAACGTGTGAAAGCAGCTTCCTTCCAACCTGGAAACAAAATATTTTTGTGACTAATGCCTGGTTGTTTTTTTTTTTTTTTGGGGGGGGGGAATTGGTTTGGGTTTTTTTAATATATATGTCACTGCCCATTAGCTGGATGCACGTGGGTCCTGCTGCCTGGATGGGCTCCTGTTGTTGTTAGTGGATTTGTGTGCAAGCGTGGAAGACTTCCCGCACAGATCGCATTCCTTGACAAGGGCCTAAATATAGCATAAACTCTGTGCAGATATAGGACTTGCTGTTTGTAAAGAACCCCAAGCTGTCTGAAAGGGCAATGTATCATACTAGTTACTCAGTCCAGTTCTGATTGTTCTCTCCAGCACCGTACTCTCACCAACGTCACTGGAGTTAAATCACTGAAAAAAAGGTCAGAATATGCTTGACATTTTTTTTACCTAGTTGAAGCTGATCAACAGGTTTGGGTGTCCATCACTGACCTTAATGGCAGTGCTTACGCTTCTAAAATATGCAGGAGGTGCCCAATTACACATGTGTACGCATGCCATGAAATGCAGGCTCAGTTATTATCAAGGTAAAATCTACAGGTTTTGTGCCCCAGAGCCCCCTAAATTATGCAAGGCACAACCAAGAATCAGTTCCCACACTGAATAGCTAATGTAATATAAGTTTCAAATGGATAGAGGACAGATTCATCAGATGATAGAGAAAACACCAAGAGACAATTAAACAAATAGTGGTCTGAGGGACAGGAGACCTAGCTCGTCAGCTGCTTAATGCTAACATGACGTACAAACCTAAAAAAATAATGTCTTCAGAGGGATAACTGTCCCACCCTACACAAGGCGTGTGCACCTATATGCAGTAAATCAAACAACATAGGAGCAATGTTGCTTAATGGCAGCTGCCACCTGCTAAGTCAGAGAAAATCCAGGTGGGCATGGCCAGAGCTCCAGGAAGAACTACAGCTGCACAAACAGTTGGCCAGGTGGAGCCTGCGAGATCTCTGCGAATCGCAGGAAGATTATGCAACCCTGCTGCAAATGTTTTGGAAACAGCGTTCATTCTTTTTTCTGTTCACTCAGCAGGGATTACAGGCGTGGTAACTTCATCTATCATTTTCACAAGGAGATAAGGGCAAGGAAGGTGTAGGGCAGATAAAGCATCTCTCCTTTCCCCGCCCTCTCACTTCCTCCAGTGCAAACTTAAAAGCCGCACAACTGCAGCTCACGTGAGCAGCTCTTATCTAGTTAACACAAGGTAGGAGAATGTATAATTAGTTTATTGCTTCCTGCAACTGTATCACCTGAAGCTCTGATCTATCTCATCAAATATCGTAAACGGCTGTAAAGATGGACAGAGGTGGTCCTGCCTTGCAGAAAGGGACCTCTAAAGAATATGCAGCCAACACAGGGGTCCCTGCAGTCAGAGGTATTTTGCTGCCACCTTTCAGAGGCCACAAGATCCGACATCCAAAGAGGACGTAAGCAGACTGTCTGTTACAAAAACATTTTAGTTAGTTTATCCCTTATCTCACAGACCAAGGTATGGAACGCCTTCGCGTTCGTTCAAGGAACATTTTGCAGAAACACATCCCAGGCCTCTGACTAGCTTCACCTGGTCCAACAAATATTTCGTTGTTTGCACTGCGTAAAGCAAAGAGAGACCTGCAATGTACATTAGGACCCTAACTTCACCTAATTTTCAATCCCCTAATTAAGCAATTCCTAAACTATATAGTCAACGAAGAGAAGGGCTCTAGAGGGAGATGCTGCTAACCAAAGTTTCCCGCCTGGCTCTGTGCCCTGATGTAATCTGAATAAACTAATATTTTCCCCGGTCCTTAGAGGGGAGGGTGCTTTGCCTTGGAGAAGGTGACTTTGTACATCTCAGATTTCCAATTTCTGAGAGTGTCAATTCTAGAAAAGGCCACTGAACCCCATGATGTTGTTACATGCAATACAAGTGTAAATTATTATAAATGCAAATTCTGATTAGGTCTCTAATTGCTTATTGGAAAACCTCTAAACCTTCCACAGTGATGATAAAGAGCATGTGGTGAACAACATTTTCAAAAAAATGGGCAATGTTCTCTTCAACAGCACTTTGTTTATACATGATTTGGTTGATTCCCTCCCCCATCCCCAGAGGCTCTTCTTTGAGGGTGTTTGAGGAACAGGCAGTGTATGAGCCTCTGACAATATTTACTGAGAAAGTCTGGTAGCAATCAAGTAACCTATATGTCTGCTTCTCATTATTAAATATTCCAAACTTTTATTGAAATTATTAAAACCTATTTAATGGCTCATTGAACTTAGAAATCATACAATTTTCCTATTAGCCATTTCCATCTAAATATTTGTGATAGCAGTTCATGTGAGTAATAACAAAAGACACCCAAAAATGAGGAAAAGGGAGGCATTTCCTCAGCTGCCTGGGAGCAAGATCTCTCCGTAACTCTAGCATAAACCAGTGGTGCAACTTAAAGGAAGCTAACTGAGAGACACAAAGCAAATCTGTTGATGATGAAAGGAGAACTTGGCCATGTCTTTAAGGGAGTCTGCATAAATTTGGATACAAGGCTCTTTTCCATGATTAAAGAGAATATTTATAACTACTCATTTCATTTCTTTTGGGTGTGGTGAGGAGTCTTCCAGTCAAATCACTACCTGGTATAAACAGATTTATCTATTTCTAACTAGAATATAAGCCAAAATTCCAACACGTTTTCTGTGCTTTTAGCACAGCAGTGGAGAAGGAAGAAAAATCATTATGGTTTCTTCTTTAGATGGAGTATTGATGGAAGGCCAGAAGAGCCCCCCAGAAGGAAGACTTATTTTGAGGAAGACATAGTCATGAGAGCTTGGGTATAAATTAATTCAACCTGTATCTTCAGATACTCTAAAGCCTGTATGTTTTTAGATACTCTGGAGTCTGAGCTATCAACAGAGCAGAAGTGCAGAAGACAGGACCATTCTGTTTATCTGATTATCAGCAAGGACAGTCCTGCTGCCAGAATCTTTCAATTCAGGTGATTCAGGCTCAATTCTCTGTACCAGTGCAAGCAAAATCAATGCAGGGCAACATCCTCAGATGAACATGAAGAAGAGACAGGCTGACAGGGCGGATGCCCACCGTCTTGCTTCTGCTTTATGCGTGTTCCATGAAAACAGACGTGTTTTAGTCCAGTTGCATTAACATGGCACTGAGCCTGAGTTAGAATGCCTTGTCACTAGACAGGAATTGTTGGCCCAGGCTAATACTACAATGCACAGCTTCTAGACAGGATCTGGCTTGCACCCAGCTGGCTTGCAGTACTGGGAAAAAGGACATGAAAACTTTCTGACCCATCCACAAAGAAATACTGACGATCAAGGGCATAATCTTCAAAATTGCTGCCTCATTGTACAAACACCTCTAGTTTTCAGCTTAAGGTTGTGTAGGCTCTTAATGTTCTGCTTGAGGGCTCTGTAGGAGTGTTGCACAATACCAAGAAGAGCAAAACTTGGCATCTAGCTCACTCCTAAACCTGATCAGGAATGTCAAAAGCCAGCTGTTTTTCATTTTGGAAAAGAGAAAAGGTGATAGAGGTGTGTACAACCTGCCACTGTCAGAAAGCTGAATCAACAACAACCCAACATGATGGGAGCTTCAGTGTTTTCTGGCTTTTCCTTTGCTCCAAGGATAAAAGGCTTGAGCAGAATAGAGAGTAATTCCACCCAGACTGCTGTGAAAGCTGGTGTGGGACTGGTTATGTGCAATATACATAGGTATGACTAGGAATCTAAATATAGGAGTGACAAATCACTAGGCCTGGGAATTCCCCACTGACGTAGCTGTTGTGATGCTGAAGAAGAGCATGGCTCCAGCTAAATTAGGTCATGAGATATTAGCACCTTTCTCTTTATGTTCCCTTTCATAAGGAAATAAAATAACACAGGACCTACAGATAATAAGATTACAAAGCCAGTAATTCGAAAGACATATAATAGAAGAATTGAAGTTATATAAGTGTCTTCTCATACCATCCACATGTAAGGGACACTCCTCTTCCAGGAAGTTTAATGTCCAAAATGAGTTCTGAGGAATCCTGTCATGGCAATGCAAGAAATAAAGTCCAACTCTCTTCTCCTCCTTTCTGATCGAATTTGCTGCTCCCAAAGTAAAACCACTGGAAAATGCACCTGTTTTCATATGAAACATAGCGTCTTTGGTGGGAGCTGCTCTAAGTCAAAATGCTAAGCCTTGCAGAAAAACAACAGCACATGAGCACTCGTTTACCTCTGCTGACTCTCACTAAGGTGGGAAGGTGTAGACATGTCTGGTAGCTGGCAGCAGGATAAGTGACTCTGGGATATGCAGTGACATATGTGCACTTGTCTGTGAGTGCCCCAAGTGAATAAGATAGCGGGCATGAGGAAACCTGATCTTTTCAGACAGGAACCTCAGGCAGGGGAGTGTGTTCCACGCTAATGTACAGTGTGTTCCTTGACCAACAGGAACCTCAGGCAGGGGAGTGTGTACTAATCACCACGCTAATGTACAGTGTGTTCCTTGACCTACGCTCTCCATTAATATTGCCAGCTAAAGGACATCAGTAATCAGTTGCCTACAAAACCCAAAAAGATTGGCTGCATGCATAGAACAGTTGATGAAAGAAACTCATCCTACTTCCCCACTTGACCCCAGCTGCCTGATATCACAGGACAGGACTCTGCCATGCGTGGTGGTACCTCAGTTGAGGCAGCACCACCCCAGCTCTTCCCCCTGCAGGCAAGGCCCCCAGGGTCTGCTCTGTAGGAGGGCAGGGGCTTCAGACTTTTGTGTGGAACCTGATTCGTGCTCAAAAGGGAGCATATAGACCCTGAACTGGCCTCAGAAGAAGCTCTGTAACATCAGAAAACAAAGTCCCTCTCTGTGGAACAGACTCTTCTCTTTTACAGCCAAAAATCTCAATTACACTATCAAGATGACACCACACTAACTCAGGATAGGGCCTGTTTCCATAAGGCTTCCCTCCTTCAGTACATGTGTTGTCTAATTGCCCTTCTTCTCAATCAACTCAATAATGAAGAATATGTCATCACCTATTTTCTTTTTACACTACAGCAAAGCCAAGGCAAGAACATGATCTTCCCATTTTTGTCTATGACAAACAACTAGCTTGAATGATAAACTACAGTATAAATAAAAGCAGGGAATCATAAGCAGCATACTGAATAACTACAGAAGAGTATTGGTTTTCAGGCTATCCCTTTATCAGATAGTAAATTAGATATAAAGCCATTTAGTTGAAAGATAATAAGGTTTATGCAGGTAATAAGTCAATCTTGTAAGGAATATTGCTGACTTCATTGTCTGCGTTAAGCCAATCTCTACCTGTTAAACCTCTGACCCTCCCCTGGGTCTCATTCTGTGTCCTATAAAGAGTGGCTGGACTTTAAAGTACCTCCTCTCTCTATTTTGAAAATAGAGGGAGGTAGCATAACAAAACACAAAAACATAAGAGCAGCCACACTAGGTCAGACCAAAAGTCCATCTAGTCCTGGATCCTGTTCCTGGCAGGGACTAAGAACAGACAGAAGGGAAAAGAGTGAAGAACAAGGTGAGCATATGGGGATGCCTTCCCAGAGTAGCCCTGCAGCCTGGAGATTTTTATCTCAGAAATTTCCAGACTGAAAATTATCATATATTGTTCAGAACTGGCCTGCTTCAGCACTTCTGCTCTTCACATCTTCATTATGATTGTACTGCCCTGCCATGCTCTGGGCTATCTCTGCTCAGTCCTGTAGACACATATGACAGACAACAGAAAACTGACCATCTAGCTAGGCAAGAGATTAAAGATGAGAAGGCAGCCAGGATCACTGGGAGACCTGGAAGGAGAACCACATGTCCTGACTCCCAGTCCCATGACAGCACAGTCCTGCCCAGAGCCCTCATTCTCTCCATGCTTTTGCAGAAGATGGTCACCAACATGTGCTTCCCCTCATTTTCCCTTCTCAAGTCTCTCTACTACTTGACACCTTCAAGACAAACATGGTAAATCTTTACTAACACATTCAGTGAGCAATGCTTATTCCTTGTACAGTTCCACTGAAATCTAGGCAAAGCATTATCGACGTTGATGGAATTTCCCCTTCTGCTAGCTGAGTGCAGGAACAGACGGAGCCCTGCTTTGCTACAAGAGATTGATTTCTCTGCACCTACCTTTCATTGCTTTCTGGGGATAGAAAGAGAAGAGGAAAACTCCACATCTGTCACAACAGAGGAGAGACCCGGAGATAAGTTGCAGCACTTGTGTATGAACACCAAAGCTCCCAGTGCTGCAGCAGAGAAACAGGGGACAGCAGAAGATACAAGTGCCTGAAGCCCTCCAAATACCTCATTCCATGACATACACCTGCGCAGGGTTGTATATTTGTGTGTCTGAAATCAGAACAGTGACCACAGCTTAAACTTTTGCATTTTTGCCCATATCACAGCTTGATGTTCAAGCCATGGTTCTTCCAGCCGCTTTCCCTCTCTGATGGGTTTGGAAACTGTGCATCATACCACGGTAGTGTTCCTCAGCAAGTCTGATCAAACAGCACCCTGCTTTCAAATGTGGCTAGGCTTTCAAATGAGATATCAACTTTGAGAGTTTGGGAGCTATGTATTACAACTGGAAACCAGAAAGTACCTTCTCTGACCCCTTTTCCAGTTCTTTCTCCTGAAAAAAGTGGCAGATTTTTCCAGGCATCTTATGTTTACACAGATTAGAAATGCAATGGTCAGTGCAACTTCTGCTATTTTCATCTCTCACTTTTTTTTTTCTTTTCTAGAATGTGCTATACAGACGCCAATGTAAAAAAAAAAAGTTATAATTATAATAATTAAATTGAATTTGATAGCATAACAACAGCATCATATGAGGCAAAACTCTGGAAATCAAGGGAAATGTAAACATATGGCAGTGATACTCATTGCATAACGTTTCAGCATACAGTAGAGAGCACTGTTTGTGTCTATCTCTGTTAGATTCAGTTTCCTTGCTGCCATGGAGGAAAGTTTGCTTAATAGCATTAGTTAAAACCTCAGCCTTTGAAATCACTATTTTCATCTGCAGAAGAAGAACAGGAGGCAGACCAGTGTATTTCAGGATACAACTTAAGTGAAGGGCATGTATATGAGTTCCCTGGGATGTAATTTTTAGTGGTGTCAAAACTGCCAGAAAGATAAAGGAACATAAAGGAAAACTCATCTGCAAATGAGTTCCATCTTTTGAGTTGACAAGCACTGGAATTAAAAAGAAATGCAGGAAAGCAAAATAGAAAAGGACGCTCACCCATCCATTCCTACCTCTTCAGAAAACCGACCATGTGAGAAAAAATACCACGCACAGGAGACAGCTCCTCTCTCTGAGCAGGCTGGCTCTGATGAGACGAGCCACAGTGCCACTCGCCTTGGTGCACAAGTCTGCCCAGATCCCTCTTGCAGGGGTCTTTGTTGGTAAAACAGGACCTCGCAGCGCATTCTGCATCCTGGAATGTCATTATGTTATTACTAACACATAGTTGTATTGCGGTAGATTCCCAAAGATCTCCCTTTCCAGGTCAAGGACCTCATTGCATTTGGCATAGTAGAGAGAGAAAATCCATCCCCAAAGAGCTGACACTTTAAACAGAAAGCACTAGCAGTGGTGACAACCCAAATCGAAATTCCTGAGATATTTCATTTCTTCGTGTCATCAAATCACTTGACTATGAGTAGGACAGAATTTGGGAAAAAAAAAAAAAACATGCTCAGAGATATACAATACAGAATTTATTACATAATTAAATGTTTGTGTGTCAGCTATCCTTAGATGTGGGTCTTCCAACAACCACTAAAAACAGGAGTCCACTGTAAAAACAAATAAGTTAGCACCTAAAGGCTGTAATCTGCACTAATACAATCACTTAAATTAGTAGTGTTTTTCATTTCATTGTGTTGGTTTAGATTCATTTTTTGGAACTAAATTGGCAATGAATGATGAAGATATTATAATTTGATTGGGCTAACAGGGCATCATTTTGTATGTCACTGTAAACAGCACTGCAGAAATGAAAGCATAGGAGGGGACTGTGATTTTTAAGCTTGAGAAGATGCTGAGCTGAGAAGTACATGTCTATGTCGATTCTGAGCTCGAGAGAGATTCATGTCCACTGTGACATTTCATGCACACCACTAATACAGGCTCCTTAGTACTCACTGGA
Organism: Fulmarus glacialis; assembly: GCF_000690835.1. Classification (NCBI taxonomy): domain Eukaryota; kingdom Metazoa; phylum Chordata; class Aves; order Procellariiformes; family Procellariidae; genus Fulmarus; species Fulmarus glacialis. The sequence continues at coordinate 12,172 of NW_009190452.1, forward strand.
TAAAATCTATTCAAATGCATTAACTTCCCCAATGTTTTTATTATAGCTCAGGAATGGACAAACTGAAAGGTTAACTCTGTCCTCTGGGCGAAGAGGGACAGGGAATAGCATCATCTAGTCATGCTGCAATTCCTGGGGATCAAGCAGTTCAGCTGCTTGGGAAAATGTAGCATCTCTACTGAAATTCAGAGGGGTTTAAAGGGCCACACTTAAAGATGTTGTGTGCAGTATTTTATACTGAAACATTATTTGATCCAGTTCAAACAGAGCTGGATTATTTGTAATTCCTCCTTTTCTCTACAATTTCCTCACCTGAGTGATCCCTGACTTGTGGCAGCCATGCCATTAAGATTACAAGGGTGAACAAAAACATACCACGGTAGTAAGAGACTCCAGCCAGACTGCATCTACCAGAACCAAAATCAGCTTTTTTTTTAAGATTTGTAACGTGTCACTGACATGCTGAGAGCCAACAGCTCAGATTTTAAATGAGGTGTTGATGAAGTCTTCATTGCTCATCCTCCTTTGTCTAAAAGCCAAAACACATCCAATGGCTCCGAATATGGTTCTTTTCTCTTTCACCAACAAACACGACTGCTGCAGTACAGTTTCCTGGAGTCAGTTTTCCCCTCCCATGGAAATCCTCACCTGCTTTGCCGAGTTCACTCCACGAGAGTAACCTCAGCTCCACGACCTTCTCAGTAGCCAACATGAGCAAGCAAGGACACCTACATCCCATAAGTCCCATCCAGCATTTTACTTTCCCTCCTTTCTTGCCCACACATCCCATTTCCAGACATCAGAAAAGGCCCTTCATCACAGATGATGTGGTAAGCGGCAAGTGACTCACCATGCACCTTCTGCACCCATTTGTTTCAGAAAACAGGCAGGCTTAGCATTGGTAGCACTGTGTTTTAAAGCCAGGTACCTCACATTAGACATCTGAATAGATGGGCTGATTCTCAGGCTTTCTGAGCACAGATTTCCCATCGGCAGGTTATACTTTTGCAGCATACTATTCACAGAGTAGATGTCCCAGATAAGATGTAGTCCTCAGTAAACAACAAAGACAAAGGAGCATAAATCACAGATAAATCTCTCAGCAATCTTTTTTAGCTAGCTAGTCACAAACACGCGTGTTTAAAACTAAATTTCTATTTTTCCTCTCCTTTAGGGTGAAGTCTGGCTGCATTTGTAATTCTTTTTCTTCTAGCAAAATTTTGTCATTCTGTAAACTCTCATTGTCTTGGATGTGGTATGAGTTTAGGAGTCTTGGCCTTCCTTTCCAGTCTTGGGTTACAGCAGAGTTAAACTAAAGACTGAACTTAGCAAATTCTCTCCACTAACATCCCAGACATGACTTCAAATAAAAGAGCAGATTGCACAAATGCTCTTAAGAGAAATTTAATTTAGACTATTGGGATTACAATATTTATTGAAGAACCAGACACAATCTCAGTAGAAACTTGTATTTACTCCTGGGAATATCAAAATACAGACCTTCTTCAGTCTCTACAGGACCACAGTGTTTCCAATAATTTAAAACATAATTTTGAGTAAGAATACTCTGGGCATTGTGGGAGGGACTTTTGAGGTCCCAGGATCTTCAAGCCCTACACAATCCCGTAAAGGGTGTGGAATTACCAAGGAAGGATAATGGTAATGCCCTCTTCAGCAAACTGTGTTGAGATCTGCTGATGAAAAGCACTAGATAAGAGTGAGGTACTATCTATGCCAACACTCAAATCAGACAGCCTCGTGTACAATCTGTTTATTTTTATAGTGAAGTATATTAGACTGCCAAAAGGACACTTCATCATCTATAATAAATATTCATCTACATGTATCATGCACTTGAGCTGCATGAACGATGAGATCACAGTACAGAAATGAATGAGAAACTCATAAGATAAATGTCACCTTTCAATGTTGTTGTTGTGGATAAATTGCAGATGGATATAAACAAAGTCAATTATTTCATGCAAGTGTTCTTTGACTCAACATAAGCTGTTCCTTATGCCTAGACTAAAATCCTAAACTTCTTCACTTACCTTTCATCAGAGAATGATGAGAAGAAACAGTATGAAGTGCCACTAACTGAGGATAATTATGTACAGTAACACACAAACTTTATCACGTATATTTTCCCAGAAACAAAGGTCACATGCTATGGTGTAGAACAAATCCTCACCTGTGCTTACTAAATAGCTCCATTAACTACAAAAGAAATATTTTGATTAACACTAGCAGAGAATGTGGCATATAAATTGAATTTCCACATGTAGTTATCACCCAGCAATGATCTGAAGCATAACAAAATACGATTTCTATGACTGAGGTATAGTAAAAAGGGAAAATAAGTTTAAAAGAATCTTTAACTTTGCTGATTTTTTTTAGTATACAGACTTTGGATTTGCTAGTTTTGAGTATATGAACGTACGTTTTAATTTTTTTATTGTTACCCTTAATTTTCTTAGGGAAGGAAATATTTTTCTTGGAACAGTCTCTTACTTTGTTTTAAACTGTACAACTAGTCCATGAATATGCAGCAACTGCTTTACATGAGCAACATGAAGAACAGTAGATGCAAGAACTGTAATTTGTAATATGCTCAAAGAGGAGAAGTTACCCAGTCGGGGAAGCCCTGTTTCCTATGTTCTGTCTTCTGCAAATAAAACAAAACAGAAAGAAATTGTCTCGAAGAAGCAATTTTAAGATTCAATAACTTGTGAGCGTTAATTCTGAAAATTTGTTTTATGCTAATAGGAAGTCACGAATGGCAGTGTTCTAGCATTGTCACCTCCATTACAACTCACTGGGTTTAAAAGTTATATGTGTAACCATTCCAATCATAATCTGGATTTTTTTTCTCTTCCAACTAGAAATTTTAACATTAAAACCTGAACAGCATCTGAAGGTTCAATCATATGACTGAATGCAATCACGTTGTGGCTGTTTAGCAAGTTAACTGTGACTGCCCTCCTGCCCAAGCAGAGATAACCACCTATACATCACACTCGGTCCACACAACCCCAGTCACGAGGCTATACACATTAATTCATCTCAGGTAAGGCAGCTCAATTTACTTCGTCTCACAGCTGAGGCAGCATAAAAACAGGGCACGGTCACTTGTTCAACCAGCTTCAGCTCCACATTTGCCCATACACCCAAATATTTCTCTCTCATGCTGTCCAACTGCACAACCCAAAAGTCCACCAAAGCCAACTATATCACTTGCATGAACAAAGGTTTGAGCTTCAAATTTTCCTTGCTTTCTAAGTATGCAAGGAGCCCGTTCTGCCAACGCTTATTTACTCCAGCAGTAAATGTGTTGCACGTGTTGCCGTGGGGGCTGCAGCTTCCCACTCCGTGAATAAGCATTTGCGAGATCTGACACTAGGTTTTCTGACTCGTGCCTCTGCACCAAGAGCTGCCCAGCCTCGCCTGCAGTTTTACTGAATTGTGGGTTAATGAAATATAGGAGAAAAAAACAGAGATGCTGTTCTCTTGAAAGCCACTATATTTGAAATTTGGCAGGCTGCAGTACATTATACCACCAACCACAGGGTTATAATGTCTAAATACATCATATATAGAAAATAGTTACCAAAAAGTAAGTATAGTCAGCATTTGTAATAAATAATAGCTAAAAAATAGTGAAAGCTTTACATTCTAGGATGTAGGATCCTATGTCTTCCATTATTTAGTAATTTATTATATGAAATCCATTGACCTTTCCAAGCTTTCCTTTTTCCCTTTCTTTTTTGGTGAAGCAAGAGCGTTAATTATGCTTTAGCTTTTTTTATTGAGCAACATTAGCATACAAATAGGCCATCAATAACCAATTACAATCTCCATCTCAGAAGGAAGAGAGCTACAATATTAAGTGTGGCTACTCACACATACACACAAGCCCTTTTAAAAAAACACAGAGCAACTCACAATTGAATAAAACAGGAATGCACAGGAAAAACAGACAATGATAGATGGATAAATACCAGGCTAGCTCTCAGGCAGGGAATTCAAAAAGATCCTTCTTATTCATCGGCCAAATATAAGTCTATCAAAATAACCCTAGTTTTCCCCAGACTGCCCTGCCAATGACTCCAGAGATTAAAAATCCGTTCAGATCTTGTGCTGGTAACATTTATGAATTTTACTCAAGTGGAAACTATAAATTGTGTCAAATGGCACTGACTTATGTCTTAAGCAACATTTGACTTATTGCCAGTGAAACACTAAATCTGCTTGCTTCTTTTTTATAGTACGGGAACTATATGGGAGAAAGGGTTATTTGTTGCATTTATCACTGTAAGAGTAGGTTTGCACTAAAGATGAATAGTAAAACAATCGCCATAATATTTTTTTCTGTGAGCAGAATACATTGCTGCTGTGACTTTCATCTAAGACCTGGTTTAAACCTGAACCTGCACTGATTTAACTAAATACGTTATTTTAAACCCTTTTAGTTAAACCCGTTCCACTTCATACTGATGCCCCAAAATTGACTTCAAATGCAAATAGAGGGTAAATTAATTTTAAAGTGTCCACACAAGATATTTCCACATGTTTACCAAACAGTTAAATCCATCTAATCTTAAAATCAGTTATGTCTAAACATATGGTCAATCAGTCAATGCAGTTATAGAAGTCACTGACCTTCAGCTGAAATGCAGTAAATAACCAGATGCTGGTTCATAGACCATTGTGAAAAATGTAAATAGCTTACTTTAAAATCATCTTTGGTTGAAGGATGACCTCTTACACCGCCATGCCTTGACTCGTTGCAAGCTTCCTGTCTGAAGCAGTTTATGTATATTCTGTTGGGGGAGTGCATGCTCTATGGAAAAATATTGAGAATACCTTGAATTAATGAAGTCAAAGCCTACTGAAGAAAAACCTGTTTACAGCTTTCATGCAAGTTATCTTGACCTCCTGCCCTATGTTTTTTCCATCAAAATCATAAATAAATCTTTGAAAACTACGTAACACTGATTGTCCAGAGGGTCGTCTTTTGGTTTAGGGCTTCAGCAGACAAGTTGTGCCAAATCCTGCCTCGCCAGCTGTGGAGATGATCCCCCCGGCTGCCCACCTTGCCTGCCAGCAGCAAATATCATCTCCAACAAAGGCACAGAACCACACAGGCACTCCCTCAGCAGACACCACAGTTTGCAACCTACCATTTCAATTTAACCAAATACAGGGACAGATTAAGTCGTGAATTTTGGCAGCCAACGTGCCAACACTCACTCCACTTTTCCATCTCCCCTGTGAGGGTGTTTCTCAGCTGCCCAGGAGGATTCAGCGGAGTTAATTAACAACAGCTTCCCCTTAATGCAGTTTAAGAACCCCCCCTCTTCTCCACATTTCCTGCAGTGCAGGTAAGATATGAGCTGCTGAACTCCTAGCTGCTGTCAGGTGATTTCTCTGGTTTTAAAATACAACGTGACATGCCTAGACAGTGACAATTACGTTTTAACTCCACTATTCTCTTCAATTCTTGTAAGATTTCAATTTTATCCTCTGGCATTTCAGTGCTTTACCACTGAAACTATGCATGACAGTTCCTGATGGCTTTTTCTGGTGGTGTTAGTACATGGGTTTATGACACTGCGAAGGACCATACTGAAGAAATTTTCCATACCCTGATATCAGCACTGCAAAAGAGCATGGAAAAGACTTGAGGGCAAATGTTCAAAGGAGCAGGTTTTAGGGTGCAGTCCCATGAGATGGGGTGAGCCGACCTAACAAATCATTGGCAACACCTTGGTGTTGACACTGTGGTTCTCCCCATCTTCCCTCTCCTCCCCACGTCACTCGCCTGCCCCCTACTCTTATCTTGGGCTGGCTCTGATGTCCTTCGAGCCACTCCTTTTTCCAATTCACTTCACTAACCCAGCACAAATTACACTGTAGGCTGGGAGGTAGAGATCAGGTAGCAGATTCTGCAGGCCTAGTGAGCTGGAAGAGCTCACAGGAAGGAGACTCAAGGACCAAAGTCAGTGAGAGGGAGGAATGAGGCTGTATAACCAAGGCGAGGGGAGTGACACCCACCATTCATGGAAAGGGCAAGTCACCTGAAACCAAACCTTAACCCAACTTCATCTAACCTGGTAGGACGTTTCCAGTCATTCTCAAAGAGTTTGCTAACCCGTTCGCAGGATCCTTGCTCTTTTGATTCTTTGAATGTCCAAGTGGTACTGTGCAGGGAGTGCTACGGGCAGGACAATCTGGTATTGCAAAGGAACACTTCATACACAGACTTCCCCTCTGGTTATCTTCATACTTTCAGAAAATACCTAGAGAATAAGGCTGTAAAAAGACAAAAGGTTCTCAAACTCTCTACAATGAGAGGTGGCAATAAGGAATTGTTCTTTGATGGACTATTCCATTAGATGATTAACCATGCGCTAACAGATTATTTCTCCATAATTAATAGCACCAGACTAGTCTTACAAGAGGAAAAGAGACTTTTCAAGCCCCTCTCTCCAACATCTTATTTTGGATTTCTGGACACTAAACGTGAGTGTTGCAATCTGAAATGTGAAAATTCACTTTACATTTTGCTATGTTGTTAGTTTAAAATAAATTTATTTCTTTGAATCTTCTCTATTTAAAATAGAAAACATAATCAAAACAAGCATTTTCCTGAAAAAGAAAATTTTGAGAATTCTAACGTGGCAGGAAATCTTTTTCTAGAAAATGTGAGCTCTTACTCTAATTAGATAGATTTTAACACTCTCTTTATAACACTGCACAAGCATATGCCAAGGCAAAGCTTTTGAAGGTAATTATATTGCAACTCATTTTCAAGATATTTCAAATCAGCAGCCCAGCCCAAAGACATCCATTCCAATTGTTCTCTGATTTTAGGATTGCTGAACGTTCGCACTTAATCATAAACATAGACTGTAGAACCGCAGCTGTTATTAAAATGGAGATAAGATAAATCTTAATTAACCAGTGGTACATCTGTAAACAAATAAACTAATCATATCTCTCTGAATTGCAAGGGACAGCTTTGCATTAACCTGAGGAGAAGATTTTTTTTTTTTTTAAATTTCTTACTGATTACAAACTACAGTGATAGAAAGTGTGCAGTATGAAAACAACAGATTTTTAACAGCTCTTTAAAATTTATCTCCATGATTTAAATTGAGAAAGAGGGGACATTCTTGTGATTGTCTTCCTAAAACTGAGACATAAGTTGGACTAGTAAGTCACAACTCGTTTAGTTATGGTGCTCTGTGAGGCAAATCCATCACTGGGGCAACTCCACTAACTTCTTTAATGTTGCTGCCTTCCCTCTGAGAAATAAAGTAAAATGGAAAAGTTGAGATCACTGCTCTGATGCTTTCTTGGCTTTGCTGACGACCACTTTCAGATATCTCCATCATTACTTTGTTGCAGTTGGGAAATTCTGACATGATCTATGCCAGTGGTTCAAAATCTTCCCAGACTTCAAGAAATGTCTACGTATTACACCTCCGTAAATACAGAATTCCACATCAATATTACTGGTAGGCTATCCTAGGATTATTTCAATGACATTTTATGCCTCTTATTGTTAAGTCAGAAGAGGGGAAATCTTCTGTTAATTTACTTTTAAGTTGATTAAAACTTACCGGTTCCATGATATCTCAACAACTCCACTAAAGACACCAATACATTTTACACAAGCCACTGAAAAAAACACCTGATGATGCGAATTTCTGGGTCTCTCTTGCTTTGGCTGCATTCATTTGATCAAGTTAAGGCAAGAGGTTATGACCTGTTATTGCTCATACTCACACAAATGAAGAACTGGAAGTGTGGATTTTATCTGATTAATCCAACGGTATTTCTGAAATGACTAATGGCTACTCACTAAACAAAAATTGATATCACCAGATCGTTTTTGATGCTGTTATCTCCAATGGAGGAAAAAATGTGGCCATTTCTAGATGCAATGGAATTTCGTTCAGCCTAGAAGTGTTTTCACTGTGATGAAGCTAAACTGTTTTTGTAGAAGAGGTCAAACAATTCCCTTGAAAACAGTCTTGAGTGCAAAATTGTGTTTTAAAAGAATTAATTTAAGTTTCTGATTTTCTTAATAAATGTTGGTTTCTTTAAACATAAAACTGTATAAGGAAATTATTCCTTTGGTTTGGTTTGGTTTGTTTGGTTTGGTTTGGTTTGGTTTGGTTTGGTTTGGTTTGGTTTGGTTTGGTTTGGTTTTGAGAGGGGAATAGAGGAAGACTTCCAGTGAAAACTTAACATTTCAACAGAAATTTTACAGTCTTTATTTCACCAAAATTTTCAAACAGAAAAACTTGCTACTATCTCTATTTTTCATTCCTCATGCTGTATCTTTGAATGTGCAGTAGAAGTCTACACAAAGGCATTCTGATATTCCTTAAAATGTCAAAATATTGATAAAAATAGACCTTCCCAGGAAAGATAAAAGTACTGGCCAAATGTTAACTAAAATATTGAAGCAAGATTAGACAGCAGAGAATATTTGTATTTCTCTTAAGATATGAGGTTCTAATCTTACATGGATAATTTCACTCAGGATTCTTTAATTGCTGAAGTGAGAGGCTGAGGTGTAATTTTGGCTTTGTAACTCACTGGCTGTTTAACGACAGCAAGGAAAGAAAAGCTGCCAAGCTTTCCAGTGAGATGCAGTTGAAAGTATTTGTCTTCTTTATATGCTTAATTATAATCTTTACAAATTTTATAAAACAGCCAATTGATTCAAGAAATGAAAAAAATATTAACGGGCGGGGGGGATACATTAGTAGGAAATTCTTACTAATGTGCAATATCAGCCACCTATGTCTGTCATATGTACATGTCCAGGGGAAAAATATTCCTACATTAAGTTTGAAAAAGTTACTGTAATAATCCCAGGCATAAAACTATAAAATTAGCCTATTCTACCTAAACCAAGAAAAATAATTCTGGACTGAATGTCTCTCCCTCTTTTCTACTAGCAAAATAGATACTAGAATAAAATTGAGATGGGGAAAAAAACTTTAATGTATCAAATAAAACCAAAGGAAATATATTGCAGAACAAGAAAATATTTCTAAACTATATATTTTAAAGAGCTATTTGGATGAAAGACTTCAGAAAAACCTACTTACTCCTTCTTAGTTTCTCCCCCTCTTTCCTATTTAGCTTCACTACAAAGCAATAAACACCATCTGCCTTTGGATTTTTGTGCTGCTTTGCTCATGGTGCTTCTATGAAATTTCCCATGGGCCAGAATTTGCTGAGCAATTTTATCTTCCCAGAAGTCAGGTTTTTTGGAGGGATTCAGCACCTCGAAATCACAAATTTCTATCACAGGCTTTCTGCCTATGTGTGTCTGGGTCCCATTGACTCGCCCTCCTCCCAGAAGGCTACACAAAGGACCTTAGTTTTTCTGCATTTTAGACCAAGGGTGATCACCTCCAGAGCTTGGGTCCACACCCATCATTCATTGCCTTTCTCTCTCCCTCCTTTCTTCTCCCAAATGAGGTAGGTAGGGTTAGGCTTCGCAGGTTTTTCCCCCGCCATGAGAAGGGGACTTGCTTGTACAGGGTCCTCACAAATCACTGCCCTGAGCCCCTGGTTGAGACACGGACATGGAGTTGAACCTCTGAGGCCAACGTTCCATCAGACCAAATCCTGTCTAACCACAGGCTGCCACCTCTCCCCTCCCATAGTGACGACGTGCTCCCGCCATCCTTCTGCAGCAGATCTAGAGGACCTGAGGCTGCAAGGTGAGACAGTTTGCCTTGCTGATCAGATGAAAAACAGTCCCCTAGTTGCCTGAACTGTGATCTGAGCTTGCTCATCCAGGAGCCACAAGCACCCGACGTCAGTCGTAGAGTGGGCAGAAGGGCAACGTACAGTTGGAGGCACAAGGAGCAGGACTGCTCTTTGTAGGGAATGTGGTTACGTTGAAAATGTGTAATATGAAATTGTACTGTGGGTAATGTGTCCTCTGCAAAATATTTCCTGGGGGGCAGCACATCCCAGAAATGCTTTGTAGAGTATCATCTAACTGAAGATTTTCCTTCTATATTAACTTCAATAGAGCATTAGCAGAGTAAAACGAGCTAGAGCTGCCCTTCCCACAGGGTAACATAGACCCCCCTCAGTCCTGGAATAAATGTTATAGGAGTGTCTGTGTTGCCTTTATCTAATATATGAATTAACTCAAATGATCTGGCAATCAGTTAATTTTGGAAGAAAAATTCTCATCTGCACATGCCCTCAGCAAAGATCAGGTTTCTTTTTTTGTCTGATCTCTCTCTCTCTCCACTCTTTAAACTCCCCCATGTGAAAGTGTATCACCCTTTAGCTGTTCCCCAGCACACAGCCCGCTGCTGGCATGCAACCAGTGAAACTCCAACCCATAACAACATCAAGAAACAATTGCTGCTCCTGCTTTCACAAGAATCCTGTTCCGCTTTGGGGGTGGGCGGCTCAATCACAACCTTCATAACAGATCATCCAGGCCAATGAAAAATTCACTTTTGGAGCTACAGGTTAAGAAAGAGGGATGCAAAATGCCACCCAAACACCTTTGAGGAATTATTTTTATGTTGTGGAGATTTATTTGTAATATTGTTAAAGAGATTACTGTTTACAAGTAGCCTTGTATCTTTAAAATGTTTCTAACTAATATGTATTGGAGGCTTCCCCACATGCACACCACCATTATCTCTTGGGTTTAATACATAATCAGCTGTGGAAAACTGTAGGGATACTTAAAACATCAAACAAGCTATTAATTTTGTGATTATGGAAATGAGTAGACTGTAGTTTGTTTCCTAGAACAGCTTCTCCTGGGGGAGCTGAACACAGTGCTTGGAAATCCTTGGTTTTAAGAAAACAAAACCAAACCAAACCAAAACAAAACCCCCAAACCCCACAAATTGTTGTTCACGGAGGGACTAAAGCAACAAATCTCTAAATATGACCCCAGACACTTAAATACGTACAGAACAGGCAAAAAGATTTTAAAAATCCACAGACAGAAAAAAAAATTACTCTGGAGGTGTAATTCACTTAACCTAATGAGTATCTACCAAAGTATGTGTCTGTATGTGGGCAGGTCACCTGAAGATGTCTTTATAGTCAGCAGAGAATTAGACAAACAAATTAATGAAGATGGTGACACAATTAATCTCATTAGTTTCCTACATTCTTAATTGCATCTTACCAGTTCTATTAACTGCTTTGACTAGATCTCCCTTGGCTATAATAGAAATTCATGATGCGGAGATCTAAAAATGATGGACCTCACCCTAATCTGCAAGGTGTTCTCAGCTCTCCAACACCAGAGGACCTTCACTGTGGTCCACACATAATAAAGTTCACTTTCACATCTATATTAATCACACATTGGAAACCTGTATTGAAATCCTCAGCTGAGGCTCTTCTAATCCATGTGTAACCATTCAAGAGCCAGTGTGTACAAATCTGTAACACTATCCACCTCAGAGGTCACATTGGGTACAATGCCTAATAAGATTCACATGCTTGAAAATTCTTTATTAAAAATGTGATGTAGGGGTACATGACACATACTGACATGCCAGCTTGTCCACTACCAGCCTAACTGGTCATAAATCACCTCTTCAAAAATGAACCAGAAAAGCACAGGAAAAATTTAATTGCAAATACCCAATGGCCCAGCATATACAAACTCCACACGGGCTGACTATGAATACATTTAAGAGACGAAATTATTTGTCTCTATCCCATAGTTTAGGCATAAGACATGAAGAAAACAAAACAAAACAAAACAAAACAAAAAAACAAACCACCCTTGTGATGCCATGTGTATATCGTACGGATGATTGGCCAGAAACCTTCCTGTTGCCCTAATCTATATGATAGACAGACAAACAGGTACACACCATCTCCAACTGCCCCTAGCAAAAGGGCAGCTGCAGGTTACAGAGGTCACTCCACCTAGATCTGCCCGTGAACGAGCTCCCGAAGTCCACAGAGAGCCCGAACTGGGAACAACCAGGGTGCTGAGCTATCTGTACAGGGATTAACCTCCTCACTTTTGCAACGCCTCTTACTTTTGGTTTGAATATGAACTTTGTCTGCCTTCTCAAGGCACAAGACATGCCTTTCTTTATCAGCATGATGTTAGTGGCCCTCGTGAACAACTCCCTCGACGGTGCACACTAAGCGTTGCATAAGAGAGCAATAAATCACGGTGCTGTTGAACGGTGACTGCACGTTTTTACCCATACTTACCAGAAGCAAAGGTGTAGGAAGTTCAGAGACATAAATAAAACCAAGATGCAGAAGTTGGATCTTCAGGACTTGCTACCTGGGTCAAATCATGGCTTTCCACAGACTTCCTATGCCCGTGCCTTACCCTCCTCTCCTCAACAGCAAAGTGAGGAGAGCAGCACTTCCCTGTCTAAGGCTGAATACATCAAAGATTGTGATGTACCCACATATTTTGGCAATAAAGTTGTAGCAGTATCTCAGATAAAATCTCCTGCAAACTAAATACTGGACTCTTTTAAAAGAATATTTTTTTCAGTTCAATCAAGCTAAAAGAACAATATGCATTATATAAACAGGTTTTCTGATTTAATTACCAGGGTTTCAAAGTCCCCTCCTGTACTTAACACTCAGGGTTATGGAACTTGTTGCCAAGCAATTACCCCTTAAATTTGCTTTAATCCATGCCGATCATTTCCCAGAGTTGATCATTACTGCAGACTTTAATTGCTTTTGTTGGCTTGTATGTTGCTGGAGTTCAAACAGAAGAGATTAACAGGAGGCTGCCAGCCGCGAAACTCTTTGAAAAAAAGGCGGGAAGCCGAGTTAAAAACCTCACAGTGTACTTTATTTCAAGGACTTCCCCGAAATTGTGGTTCACACCTATATTAACCTCAGAAAAGGTCTGCAGGAGTTAGATCCTGATCTCACTGCTATCAGTTTTATAGCGATACTGGCCATCTGTGTCATATGGAATTGCAGGCATGAAAGTCGGTACAGAATTGGAAAAACAATGACTGAATCACAGCAGAAACAAGGATAAGAACATTATCTCCAGATAGAGCAGCATGTGAGACAACCGAGATACTGAATGCATGTAAATCGCAAACCCATGTCAATAGGAGAGACAGTCCCACACTGTCACTCCTTGTGTGGTTTGGGTTTGCAGGTCCTTGGGAGAGAAGGGCGGTCTCACTCCTACCCCGAACACGCAGCCCGGTTCCCATCCCTTCAGATCACATCATTTATCTTAAGGAAGCTGCCAAGTGCAGCAGGAAGCTGGATTGCATCCGTGATAAAAGTGATCTTTTCCTTCGTAACATGGTTCATCTATTAAGTGAAACTGCTTTCAGAAGAGGCTCGGTATGTTTGCAACATCCCCCCCAGTAATGAGGTTAATGCGCCCGATGCGGCTGATACTGCGGAGCGTTCGTCAGGAGCATCTTCATTTAAACACCAGATATATTTGCAACCATTCAGCACTTTCCCATCTAACCCAAACTCACCCATTTCTTTGTTTTTCTCATGTTTCCTACATGAAGATTGAAACCCCCCACTACGTTTCCCTACTCCTAACACAGATTCAGGCTAATACAAAAGAGGGGGAAGTTTTGTCCACACACTACATTTTTCTTCCCTCCTACACCATCATTATCTCTTTTCCTTTGTAGCTCAGTAACACCTAGAAGCTTTGGCAACGTACCAGGGGTTTCACCAGTGCTCGGCATTGTACAGCTACATGGCAGTCTCAGACTCTAATCAGGTTGGTATCACAAAACCGCAGCAAAGGAGTGACAATGTGTATACATGCAATATGCTTGGGAATGGGCAAAATCTGGGAAGAAGAAAGGGAAGGAAACCGAATGAACATCATGTACAAATAGGATGAGGGATAACTGGATCTACAATATGATAGTTAGTGGTGGCACACCGTCATGATAGAGCGACAAAGTTATGTTTACGTAGTTTATGTGGGAGGAACACGTTGGTAGGCGCTACAGCCACCAAACGATTATCAGTCATATTATATGTTTACACATGGCTGTGCCATGACAAGAACAGAATTTATAGGGAGGGAAAGAAGAGCTAACTTCATGGGAAATTGATGTTGCGGTGCCCACCCAGCATAATGGGAGCCCAAAGCAGCCCTAATCTTTAGATCAGGACTCATGAAGAATACCTTCTTATGACTCCCCGTAGAGGTACCCACCACAATCTCAGGATAAAGGCCTGGAGCAAGAGCCATGTCACATTTTTAAAAGCAAAAGGCTGCATTCTGCATGCAGAAACTACAAGCGCCGGTGCTCCAAAGTCCTTCTCTTTTCTCCTTCCTTGTCTAGCTAAACAGATATTCTCTATACATTCATTCAAACAGGAATGTTCAACAAGGAGGTGCAATTGTGCTTTGATACTCTCCAGTGCAATAGGCAACATTTAGCACGTAGCTGTAATATGGGATCTTGCTACCTTGAAAATTATTTAAACTGAACAAAATGGGAAATGAAAAATAACCTTCATAGTTCTTTGGGGAAAAAACAAGACACTGTGGTAAATAGGAAATTTGAGAAACACAAAGAAATTAAGGTGGAGATCATCAACCTCAAGACAGAATATTTTAACTGAGAAATTGATGACGCAGAGATGGGAGGCACTGTCTTCACTGCGTGGCACAAGACTATCATATAAGGAGAACAGGACAATCCTGAATAATAGAGATGGACTGGAATGCAAAAGTACTAAATGCAAGGTCCCACATCTGGGAATTACCACCACTAATATTTATCCTGAATAGGGGCTTAGGAAAGAGAGGCAGAAGAAATTGTGTATACAGTCAACAGAGAACTATATGCCACCACTATGTTACAAATGTGAAAAAGGAGAATGCGATCCTAAACTGTTATGGGATGCGATACTTCAAGAAAAAATGAGGTGGGATTAAAGCCACCACACAAAACTGCGAGAATTATGTGTACAATTCCAGCCACACATTTTCAAAGCAAATTAAAATTTACTAGAATAATCCATATTGCTAAATGAGAAATATTTTTCTTGTTCAATCCAGCAAAACAGATTGTCAGGAATACAACTTTTTTTCCCCTGTAACTGTAGGGTCTGAACTAGGCAGTGAAAAAACATATTTAAGCTGAAGGACTTTGTTGACTCCAGAGGAAATTGGGTGCACACCAGCCATGAATACAGTCAGCTTGGAAATTGGAAGAAAAATTCTAACTATCAGAGTAATTAAACTCTAGAAGTTTCCATAGGAAAAACCCCAAAGCATAAATAGATTTATGGTGGAAATTGATAAATTTACTAAAGACATTTTTATGACATATTTGCCTCCAACAGAATGGGAACAGATTCAGTGAACCAGGAGATCACTTCCCACTTTATGTCTAAAACAAAATTCACCCTTTGTACAAAAAGCAAAACTCAAACTTTAAGTATCTTTAAGCTTACAGTTTGAACATTTACCGGAGTTTTAAATAGTACTAAAATTTTAAAGTTTCACCCATGGTACATAACTTGTATATCACACATCTGTTTGGCTCTTAGGTTTTTATATGTAGCTGAGAGAGACGTTTTTTCCTGTGTTCGTGGGATCTTCCAAACACGAGATTAAAAGCATCTACATCAAACCCATCTTAGACATCACTGCCAGCGTTTAGTTCTTCCCTCGCCATAGAACAGGGTTTTGTCGGGCTCCCTCAGCTAGACAGCATTTTTACATCTGGGAACACAAACCAAGAAAAGCTTAGGGAAAATATAACAAGAAAAAATAATACTCACGCTGGCTGAAGGAAAGTGCCAGATCTTGCTGCAAAAAATGACTAGTTTAGTGTTTATGTAGGCTTTTCCCACCCAACTTAAAGGGAAAACCCTTAGAAAAGTGTGCTCTGAGAAACATTTCTGCAGAAAGAAGGCTAAAAGTTAACAGAGTAGGAAAGATAGAGACAGTTATTCTGCAAGGCATACGTCAGATTTTCTCTTCAGACGATATGCATCAATTAACTGGAACTAAGTTGCTGAAACTGTGCTAGCCAGGATACACACAGCTCGGGTGCTCACCCACGTGTGGGGCTTGCCTTGGCCTTGTGTCGATGTGGTGGTACTAGAAACTGTTCCAGTGGATTTAAAGTCAACGGAGCAGATATTCACAGGAAGCAGGGAAATTCACATTTGGATTGGACCCCTCCAACCCACCTTCACTTGTTATTTTTTTAAACCCAGATCTTCTCAGAAGACCTAACCTGTGGGCCCTGATGTCTATGTGCATATCTGAGAACAGGGACTGAGACATTATTTATCTTCCTTTGCTTCTCACTGTATCAGCATGAACACCAGCACTCTTGAGAGCCAATTTCTGAGGCACCTGCACCTTGTGGCTGGCTCTCATTGCTGCCCATGACACAAGCTGTGGGTGAAGCTTTTCCCATATCTGAGGTGTCTACAGGAGCCCTCTCCAGGGTGGATTCTCTACTTCCTCTCCCACAGCTGAGGGCATGTGCAAGATCACTTTTTTTATTTTCACTAAACTTAGAAGAACCTAGTTATGTTTGCAGTTTTGTTCTCTTCCACCAAATATGACCAGAGTCAGCAGAGTCAGGTTCAAAATGTACCAGCATAAGACATATGGACATATTTAGACAGTGCATCATAACATAAGCCTCTCTTTCTTTGAAAACAAGGTTAAAAATCCTGTCCTAAAATCTAAAAAATAAGTTAAAACACACAAGAGTATTTATTTTTATTTTCAAGATTTGGGATACAAAGAGCCTTCCTACCACTCTGTGGACTCCTCAGCTAGCTGATGGACACAGGAGTAATTCCTGCACTCACAGAAGCAGCAAGGTTTGGATTCATCCCATCTCATGCAGGCTGAAGACTCCCTCTATACTCAGTGGAGACGGAAAAAATCAGAATTGCCTCCCCATGATGCTTTCCTCTCTATGTTGGTGACAGAGAAAGCCCAGAGTGATTATGGTCCTTGTAACTTCAAGTGCTGACTCTGTCTGGAGCACTCTGTTCATCCCACCACCGCATTTCCGATGGCACAAATTGTTCTGGAAAGGCTGCAAAAGCCTCTGAGCAAAAGCTTGATCCAGGCCCCATAATCACTGCAGAGCATGCTGGCTCTCTGAAATGGAGGGGGATGGTGAAAAGGTTTGTGTTTCAGGAACTCTAAATACGGGTGGCAACTATATCATTTATGCTGATGGTACCAGTTTGCCTCCTTTATAGCTCTGGCATAAGGAAAATATTTATTGCCCACTTTTCAGTGATTTGCCATTTTTAGTGTCCAAAGCAAGGTTTTGTAAGTGTTCTCTGTTTGCACATTAAATCCAGGGTGTGTAAGGTGAAAAGAATGTGGGGCTGGTGGAAAAAAACGCATAGGATTTCTTAAGGAAATTTTTCATTGTGTGGCAGAGACAAGAGAACCAAAGGGTCTTTTATCTGTAAAAGCACAGAATTTGAGAAACAAATTTTAGTCAGGAAAGTCTAATGTTTTTTCTACTTCCTTTGGCCTCAGGAAATGGAGAATTGCTTTAAAGATGAATTGT
This sequence comes from Fulmarus glacialis, assembly GCF_000690835.1. Taxonomy (NCBI): domain Eukaryota; kingdom Metazoa; phylum Chordata; class Aves; order Procellariiformes; family Procellariidae; genus Fulmarus; species Fulmarus glacialis. Next base: position 29,739 of record NW_009190452.1, read on the forward strand.
GAGAGAACGCTTGAATTTATTTTCCCATTTCAGTTCAAATGGGTGCCCACTCTTAGATATTTCAGATAAAAGCAACACTTTTGAGCAGCACTTGGTCAAAGAAATCAAGGGTTGGCTCAAAGAGGAAGGTTAATCCAGTAGTTAGAGTATTAACACAGAATTTACAAAACCTGTTGCAGAACAGGGAGATGAGTACAAGCCTCCTATATGAACTTAAATCACATTGCCTTTCTTTGCCTTACCTTTGCTTTCCACATATATTTTGAGGTGTTCCCATACTAGAGTAAAAGCAGGCACTGGACAGAGAGATGGATTAAACAAAGTGAATTTCAAAACCAAGTGCAAAACCAATCCAATTGTTGTGTTGAGGATAAATTAAAAAAAATAACTGGATGCTTTCAAGTCTCAGATCCTGTTACAAATATTTTGCACCAGTCTCTGAATTAGTACCTTGTCTTAAAAACATTTTTGGGGGCTAGCCATTATCTAATGGGGGAAGGTGGATGAGGTCCTCTTCAGTGAGAATAGTTTCTTGGAGAAAATGAATGCAACAGTATTAAGTGAGAGGAAAAAGACAATCTAATGTACGTTGTCAGACTTCAACTCTGCCAGTTCTGAAATTTAAGGCTCTGAGAAAACATCTAGTGCATATCCAAAGATCTATGTAACCCTATATCATCAAAGCCTACTGAATCAACTTTGCCACCTTTACATTTCACAAATGTACATTAATACAACAAATGTCATGCTTGACTACATATGCCTGTAACCTTCTCCAGCTAAAGTCGGTGACTTGGTTCCAGCTAATCTACCTATCTTTTTTGCTTCCTCAAATTGGTGTTACCTAGATGTTAGCTACAAAAGCCCCTTCCTGACACCCTTCAAGTCCTTTGTGCTTTCAGTCATATGTTCCAGTATGAATGAGATGTTTGAAATGTTAGTCATAAAAGAAATACCCCTCTGGAAAAAGTATCATTATCTGACACTGCACAAAGTGCATGTCAGGTTGCCCTTACTTTCAGTCATTTAAGGCTTTTAATTTCTGAATGTAATTGTAAAAATGAAAGCTTTGCTCCTACCTCAAACTTTGTTAATCACATGGTTAAAAATCAGACAAACAAACATCATCAACAAACCCAGCTCAGCCTGGTCGTGGTTACCACCTTCACCCAGTGACTGAACAGATTTCCTCCTTTCCACAGGATGCAAGAATGAGAATTTTTAAAAAATGTAATAAGTGGTGTTTCATTGTCTTAATCTTGCTTTGTTTTAGTAATCTACTGTTTATTTCTCCTTGCACTGGCAAATCAGGAAGCCAAAATATATGTATTTATTTACATTAACCTTAAATATCTCAGAAAAAGCTTCTTCCTCCCTTAATGTACCTTTAGCAAACACATTTTTCCATCAACAACTTCTGCTTTGGCCTTTATTCGAGACACCACCCTCTGATATGATGTAATACACTGCATTCACACGTTCATTTCCAATCCCAGCTCATGCAATGGTAATGAGTGCTCTAGGAAGACAGACAGGACGATACCTAAGTTTGAGTTCGTGTTCTGATTTCTTGCTATCAGTATCCCATAATTCTCCCTCGTTCCCTGTGTTTGCTACCCATTGCCATACCATAGCTAAATGCAGGGCCTGACCATAAAACCTCATCTGCTCAGATGGATTCCTACGCCTCTCTGGAGCCTGGCACCTCAGTTTGGCTCCTTGTTGGTGTGAAGATTTGTTTACAGTCATGCAAAAGCCAATTTAGGGCTGATGTGGATGATCTCCGCAAGGTATTCTGTTTGACAGTAAAACCTCAGGCATGTGCACAGAGCCAAGCAAGTTCACTAATACTCTAAAACAGCAAGGACCCACCAGCAAATTCATTTTCCAAAATAATATTGTGTCAGATCTGTGGATTGCACTGATGCCACCAATACTTTCATCACTGGGTATTAAGATTTCTTTTTTTTTCCTTTAATCTTCGAAGATACAACTTTCCACCTGATAAAAATCAGCAAAGTGTGTTGATAAGCACATAATCAGCTACACCTTTAGATTAGGTTAGATTTGATTTAACATTATTAATTATTCTGCTTTCCAGTGAGTAATTCAAACATGTTATTGCCTACCCAAGCCATAGCAGAACATCCCCACATATTGTGTAACCTGCAACTGTGCTAACCTGACGGATTCCTCTACAGTATAAAGTTCCAGATAAAAAACTTGATGAACTATGTAGGACTTTCTTCAATAGCTACAGTCATCTGTACGCCAACATCTGGACACCATGTCCGGTTTGAAAGGTAGGACGTACAAGAACCAAAGCAGAAGCAGAAGGAGTATACATCCTAAGCACATTTTAACATCAGTAGCCTTCATCTCTTCTGGGCAATAAAACAGTTGAGGTTGAAGTGTCAGAGTAGGGCAGAGCAAGCACCCAAAGGTGAGCACAAGGAGACAGATTCCCAGTTAACATAAAGAGCTCCATTGAAGCAAGAAGACAAGGAAGTGTGGTCAAAGGAACTACAAGACTTTATGCCAATCAAGGGTGCAGTGGAGAGAATCTTACAAGCACACCAAGAACACAAATATTTCTTCATAAATTTAAAGCCAGACAGGCCCATTAAAAGATTAAGCCTCGTTCTTGTCTGACGTACTCCATCAAACCACATACTATACTCCTGGGCTGAGTGTAGCAGTTTAGGTTTGACTAAAGCTCATCTTGCAGAAATGCATACAGTCCTGATTTGGAAATGTCAAGAAATGGAAGATCCAGTCCTTTCCTTCAGGACTCTATCCCTGATTAAAAAACAAAACAAAACAAAACAGCAACAGCAACAACAAAAACCACAAAAAACCCCACAATAAAACAAAACAAAACAAAAAACCTTAATGGCAAAACTTGAATTCAGCTTCCAGCCCTTGTTTCTGATTATGCCTTTCTCTGCTATACTGAGCAGGGTTCAACACCAAGTATTTTCTTTCCTGGAAGTATTCCTGTTTCACAGTGAAGTCATCCCTATACCTTTCTTGCTAAGTTAGGCAGATGAGTACCCTTAGATTTCTCTCTGTTGCTTCTGCTCAGAAGAAAGGAGTTTGCTAACTAGATTGAAATTACAGCTAACGATTACGGTTTGTCCCTAAAAAGGAGCAAATTAAACAAGTTAATCAGTAAAACTGCCAATTTTTTTAAGATGAAAATTGAGAGAAAACAAATACTGATAAAAACATCACCGCAGACATACAATGGGGAGTGTCCCTGTGGTCTGTTACTCAACCATTAGATGTCCCCATGTGCCATCGGGTTAGGGCACTGGCCCGGCAAATAAAAAGGGACCAAGCAGCAACTCAAGCTGAGCGGAAGCCTATGGGTTTGCTGCTGTCACTGTGTGTGTGTGTTTCTCTCGTACACACTTACTGTTTGAGAGCGATGACGATTTTCTGAATGATGACTATAACTGAATGGTTCCAGAGGGAAGACTCTAAAGCTGAAGCTATGATGAAAAAATTCACTCAGGATCTTATTTAAACAGCCACAGGTTGAACCCTAGTTATTAGTGTCAGTGGTCCCTATACAAAGAAGCAAGGTTGGAGTAGACAACAGAAGCCAAGTTATTGATGGATATTTATTTACATACAGATCAGATCTAATGATTTGGTTCTCCCGCACTAGTGGCCAAATTGCATTTACCCATCAGAGCCACACGTGACTTCAGAAATCAAACAAGGCAAGACCACATCTTCAGCTGCTGTAAATTAAAATCAGTCAATTACCACATTAGTCTCAAACACAAGTGAGATGGCTGGAGCAGTTACTGCTCACAGAGGTTGCCACCTCTGCCACTGGGGCAGCCCAACAAAATGCCCCAAAACCACTGCAGTTTACAGGAAGACATGTGAAAGTAAACCTTGGTTTGGAGTTTCAGCCATGGTAGTTCAAGATTAGCCTCACAAGCATTTCAACAGGACAATGACCACCAGGAGAGAAACGGGGAGGGCCCCTAGAAGCAATAACTGCCTCAGTCATCTCAGATCAATCTGCTTGTGTTCATGAGTGACCTTCACCCTTCAGTGACAAGCATAAATACCTTCAATGACATTTTTAGTTGAACACCAGGTGCTTGAGAGTAATTGTTTTACCTTTATTTATCTATTATTTTAGTTAGCTAAATGCTGAACTTGCAACCCTGGTTCATCTACTGAACAATGTAACTTTTCCCTTATTATGAGCAAAACATTGTAGTGTTCTAACCAGTATTTACTCTTCTGTCCACAAAATCCTTTCATTTATTAAAATAAGCACAAGTAGATGGTCCTTTTTAACCCTACTAATTATCAATGTTTCTATTCTTCAACAGATTACCCACCAAAAAGAAAAAAAAAAATCATTAAGGAATGCAGCGATAGCTGAAGGATCATTTCTAGATTTACTTAGTCAACACACAGGAACACGGGGACACTCCCCTCTTCATTAACCTAGGAGCCAGCTTGGAGATGGCACAGGGAGTTTCACAACACTTCCTTTCTGCACAGATGAAAGGCTGCAGATTATTCAGCAGTGAAGGTAAGCCAGGGGAAGACAGGAACATCCAGGATGACAAGGCTGTCCACACCCATTAGCAATTTTTAACCAGAGGACTGAGCCAGAAGCAAATATGTGCCAGCTACCTCTGTAAAACTATTTCTTTTAGATGGTTCAAGGACAACACTGCAAAGACTGCAGAGGAGAATGTGTTAGAAGACCACGTGAAGAGCCGCCACCAACAGGCTGGCACTTCAATAAAGATGTTGATGGGGTTGGCCCAACTATCTTCAGCTGGAGTTGAGTCAAGACCCTACACACTTAAGGAAAAGTTTCTTGAGGCATTTGAGGACATTGCATTTTTCTATGTCTCCGATGCTGTGCAAGACATTAGTGTCACTATATGCTTTACTTGGAAAAAAACATTAATTTCATGGCAATAATAAATATACAGTCAAAAATGCCCTCGCTCCATCACACACGTCTCTCACTCCCTCATGCTAACCAAGAGGACTAGAAGCAGGAATATATGCTCTTCCTTTCTCCCCCATCCGTCTTTTTCTCCTTTCGAGACGGCAGGTACTTAGTCTGGCAGCTCCGGAGCAGTGAGTTTCACAGACATACTTGGCTCATCCCACAAGTGGTTAACCAGACATCAATAAACTACTCAGCGGAGGACTCCAGAGATTTACCTCCGCTGAGTTCTCCCTTGCGGCTGGATTCCAGTGATGTGAAGCTGGCTTCTGGCTACAGGTCTGCTAAGAGATGGCCGGAGCCCCGGACCCTGGCTCCCTGCAGGCTGCACACAGAGGTTTTGGCTCTGGGGCCCCAGAATACATCGCCTGCTCCTCGTTTGCTTTGGCCTCTCTCGGACAGCTGGCCTGAATCTTCCCTTGTCGCTGATGCAATAATGGTTTGAGGAGCGCGGGGTCAAGGCAGGCCAGGGGACCTGGAGGGCTCTGCCTGGAATAATAAAGGATTTGTTCGGTCAACAGCAGGCAGCAGGTTTGACTCTCTTCCAGGACCATGGCCATGCTAGAAAAGGTCTGAGGTTTTTACTCCAGGGCTACAGCTGGCAATTCAAAACCGCCTCGTCTAGATGCACTTTTTATGGGCCAAAACAAGCCCATATAAAAGAACTTTCTGCCAGGAGAGTTTCTGCCAGGTCCCCAAGCAGAATAAACAGAGCACTTCTGTGAGGGGATTGGGGCATGCTCACAACGGCTTGGGTCAGTCTAGAAGCGTTGCCTAAGATCCCAGAGCCCTATGTGGTGTTTGGTACACCAGCAGCAGAAGCTCCTTGAGTGGACCTGGCTGCCAGCCAGGAGTGAGGCAGGGGCTGTGCGGCGCTGGGGTCAGTGTCACATCACGTCACGGGGGAGCCCCGACCCCCTTGGTTGCACTCCAATGTAAAGACAGCCCCTTCAATCAATGCAATTTTCCTTTTGGGGACCAATGAGCGAGGCTGACTGATACACCAAAACAGAGTACACTGAGCTAACTGGGGGGCTTAAACCAACCTCTCCGCCCCCCCTGTAAGCAAGACTACTAACTCCCAGAAGTGAAGGAACTCTCTCCTTTCCCTCCTGGCTGGTCCCCGCTTCCTCCCAGCAGTCCCCCTCCTGCCAGCTTGGGAGCTCCTTAGACCAGTCCAGAGGTCACTTCAGTGAACTGAAGTGACAGAAAACTGCCCATCACTTTTTGCTGGGCAGCTCAGGACAGAGAGCTAAATCAGCTCTCAGAGGAGCTGCCTCCTAGAAAGTCATGAAGGGTTCCAGTAGCTGGAGTGGAAACGTGATAAACTTGACCTTGAAACAAGATGCAGTTTCCTGGGGGTAAGCATGATTAAACACTGGAACAGTTTGCCAAGTGAGAGGAGGATTCACTTTGCTTAGATCCTTTACAACAAGATTAGATCTCTTTATCAAACCTATGACTTAATCCCATTTCTGGGGAGAAGTTCTACAGTCTAAGACAGAGGGGAGAGGGGGGTGAAGTTTGCTAATCACTGCCTCCTTCTTGACCTGGAGTCCATCTGTCTCTGAACATACCATAACTAATGACAGTTGTGGTGCAACAAGATCAGAAATATTTACTCCTTCCTCCAACACACCCTGCCTCAAAAAAAATGAGGTGAGGAGAGTGCTGGACAACCTATGGATTTCTGTTTTTTCTAACCCTACATGTGAAATTTCATGGTCAGATAGTTTGACAAGCAGCATTGGAAGAGTGTCTCTTCCACCAAGTCTCCTATGGACATGAGGTCTCCCTTGAGTGCACTTACTCTGGTTTCCAGGCACGGCATCTCCTAATCCTGACACAGGTCGTAGCTTTCCCCAGTAAGCTATGCTGTCCTCCGAGGTCCCACAGCAAGAATGAGGTCAGGTCACCTTGCTGCCAGTGTCTGGGATGAGGCATAAGGTGAGCAAGTGAGAGACTCTCCCAGATAACACATGAGACTTGACAAGTCTGGATGTAGCCAAGTAGGTTTTAGACCTTCCAGGGATTCCCTTCAAGCAAGCTGATTTCCATCAAAGGTGACACAGCTAATCTCTTCTCCCCCGTGCCCTTCAGGGAAGAGGAGAGGAACAGAAACAGAATCTGGTCTACAGAGAAGTTCATATCATGGCTAACAGCATGCTCCTACTGCATTTGGCCTCTCTGTCCTATGCCTGGGCTTCACACTCTTCTTTGCCAAAAGCACATCAGCTCATCCTCCAAAGATAGAAAATGAAGGAGAAAAGAGGCAAATTAGAAATTTCCTAGCCAGCAATCCCTGCAAGAATTATTCTCTTTCAGCCAGTGAAACTGGCTAGAGTTATGAAACTCTAAAATTTGTAAGGTATTGGACCAATAAACATTCATACTTGTGGGATTGTTATAGCATGCATACCGGCACTAACCTCACTACGTATGGTTTACAGATTTTAAGGTCAGATGTTTAGGATCATGCCTCAGTATAACACAAACCGCTGAATTTCATCCAGAATTTCACCTACATCAATCCCATACACTCAGTTCAGCAAACTGCTTGCGCAACACCTTCTTTCAGCTCAGTGAGATCTTTGATTTGTATACAGATGGTTCCTTTCTGTTTCCTTTGAAAACGACGGCTAAGGTTGGAGGAAAACAGGAGACAACAACAACAAAACCATCTCCCTCAATGTGCCTCCCTCCCCTCCCCAGAAATCTAGCGAGGAATTCTGAGTAATTTGCACCAGAGGCACTCACATTTTATGCAAACTGCCGTAAAGTGGAAAATACCAGGTGACAGCTCCATACTGGAGATGCTGCAGCCCTCACTGGGCTTATATAAAAAGCCATAATACACATAAAAGTCTAATGTGCCTTCAAAATTACCTCATCTTTTATTTAGAGGTTATTTCACCCCTGTCTTCCTTTATCGCTCTTTATATGAGTGAAGTGGGGAAGCTGGACAAAATTGAGGCAATTTAGGTTACTAAGTGGAACTAGATTTTACGGTCAAAGTTAGGCTCTGGAGGAAGAATTCCCCATCGCCACCCCCATAGCCAACCCACCTCTGCTTTGCAGTCAGCTTTATTTAGGTGTTTCTTCCCAGCTCCAGCCCCCACCCTCTGCTTGGTGATAAGGCTATCTACTAAAAGAGGAAAATACAAACAGAAAGCAATGGAGGGCAGCTGGATGAGGGATAGAAATAGCAGCATGGCTTTTTGTAGTGGTGTCCTTTGTACCATTAGAGTGAAAATTCTGGCAGCATTTCTATTTCATGGGGTCGGTATCTCCAAGGGAGAGCGATACACATACACATCCCCCCCACCCCCCCCCAAAAAAAAAAAAAAAGAGGCTATAGGCTGAGTTTTGGGCATGTCAGTGACGTGAGTTAGAAATCAGCTTGAACCACACAAAGACAACACCCGGGAAAACAGTGGAAAACCCCTCCTGGAGCACAGGGCGATGGAGGACACAGGAGAGAAGTCGGTTCTGCTGCTCCCAGCTCCAACCTGCTTGGCAGCCTGAACTCACATTGCTTTTCCCTATCTTTTTGTTGTCTCCCCTCCACCCCTTACCTATTTTGAGGCTATTTGGAGCAGGCTGTCTCTCTCTGCACAGCACCTGGAAGACTGATTATGATCTCTAGGCTCTACCGTAACATAAATAGTGTGACTTCAGTTGGCTCCAAGGTCCACATATCTCACTGACTACTAAGAAGTTAAAAGTTCCTACTTGGAAAAAAAAAAAAGGAGCTATTAATTTTAAAATTAGCAGTAACAGCAGATCCGCAGCTAATATTTTCCCATTTAAAATAGAAATAGTGCTGAAGAGCAAGATGGAGTGATTGAGGAAAAAAATGCCAATATTATTTTTTCTTCCTCTCCAGAAAATTCTTTATATTCCCAGATAACTCTCCTATGCTTGCTGGTATAAATTATCCCTAAATCTTCGGGAATTAAGACAACATTTGCACAGAGATTGATTGTCTCCTAACGGTCTGCTGTAGCCTTCCAGTGAAGCTGCTAATACTGGGTATCTTCCAAGACCAGAACCCAGACCCTTGTCTGCAATTCTCACTCTGCTCCAGCACTTCTATTGTATTCCATTCCTCTGAAGGTCTTTTCCAACAACTGCTATAACGTAATCTGCCAGTGATATCACTGATGCACTCCCCTCATCTGGCCAGATTTGGAAAACGTTCTGTGAGCTGCTGAGCAAGCAGGTTTTGCTGGCACCTGTCTCTTAAACTGCCAAAAAAAAAAGCTCCAGATCCAAATATCCAAGCTCTGACTTTCAGGAGAACTGAATTATGCAGTAAACTCAAACTCTGAAATTTCAGTTCAGATGTAATTTAAATGCAAACCTGTGGCTTTCAGGCTTACGATACACCTAAGTGGCACCAAATCAAATGTTTCCTGAAGTTGACTGAGAGTTGAATTAGTCCTTTCAGGTAGATATTCTTCTGTTTGCTTTAGAGATTGACACAAACGTAGCTTAACTCGGTAGCTAATCAATAATTTAATTTTGATCCCTAACTAAATGAAGCTTGATAAATATCAGACACTTTTAAATTGGGTTTAATTAGTGTTTATGCATGTAGTTGAGGGCTCTGATTCACAAATTGTGGCAACTCCACGCTGAAGCAACCTAACCTTGTCTTTCTGCTAGAAGCTACTGCCCCGTGCCCATTTCAGAGGCAGCAGATGGTCCTCAGACATGCAGGGCTTGGGTGCCCTCATCCTAACGGGAAGTAATCTCGTAAACCTTATCACGATGCCCATGTTCAAAGGGAGCGATGTCGGTGACGTGGAGGGGAAGAAAGGGACATGAAAGAGGGAGCTGGGGAGGGGCCCAGCTTTGAATTTCCAGCTGTGGGTAAGAGGCGGTTCACGAACAGCTGATGAGAGTGATGAGCGGTGCAGAAAGACGTCAGCATGGGGAGAGATGGAAGAGATTGCATCTGTTTCCTTTGGAGACTATGCAAACAAGGAGTGATATAGTGGAAGCGTGTAAAAGAATTAATGGTCTAGAGAAGTTATGACTACCTACCATGTCTCCTAACACATAAGAGCTCCCAGCAAACCAGAGGCAACTGCACTTCAGCAGATAGATATTTTAAGGGTAAAAACATCTGCAGATCCCATTCTCATCATCGGTCAACACCAGAACAACACCAGAAAATTAAGCACAGCCACAGGGACGGCTCCCAGCTGGCCTTATAGAGAAGACTACCCTGCTCTGGGGAGAAGGAAGGCTTAACTCCCTGAGCACAAGCCATGCCATGCCTCTCGCCCTCCGGGCTGGAGCAGGCCCTGGCCTGCTTTGTGCACCAGCATAGACACGGCCGGTCAGGTGGAGAAATTAGCCGGAATCCAAAAGGTGCAAGATCCTTGTCAGGACCCAGCGTTACACTCAACGGGGAAGCAAAACACGAAGGCAGAAACCAACCACGTGTTGGTGGAGATTACAAAGAAACGTACTCTAGGGACATATTATTCCTGACACTTCCCTACTCCTCTTCAGAAGTCACCGATATCGAGGTTTGGTGATCCGTTGGGCTGACACTGCGGTTCTCAGGCTTCGGTGCTCCAAAATTGAAGTAAACAGCCACCACCTCCTAGTGGAAGTGATCATAATCCCACCAGCTAACTAGCTCTGTCACCTTATGGCTTTCCTAGATGTAGCACACACAGACATAGCGCATACTGGACTGGTGTGGGAAAACCACATCCCATGGGCGAAGGAAGATATGCTCCTAAACGTGCAGTTTTGCCAGCGTAACCACATTGGCCCTTAGGATCTCTACCTGGAAAGCTGCGGGTGCTGGAAGTCCATGCTTCTTCATGCCCTGACATAATGAGGGTGTACATTTATCTATCGTACTTAATTTTAAATAAATATCAATATTTTTTCCTCTGGGCTCTCCTTTCTTGTTTTGTCAAGAGCAATGATTGTATCATAGTCAACATTATGATGCAAAATTAGAGGGAAGTAAATGCATTAGAAAGGTGGCATCACCTGAAGAGATGTGATGGCCGCTCGCGTTAGCTCAAACATCTTTCTCCCTGAAGTCTGACCCTAGGTGTAAATCGGAGAAGCCTGACGGGACATAAAAAGAAGTACTATCCTGTTGACCCAGTTTTCATAGAGAGCACTGTGTATAATTATTTTGGCCACCTGCAGTTAATAAACCAATCCTGTGTGAGGTTAAAAATTATCCAGGTATTTACTGGTGACACAGCAATATGCTAGAAACCTGCACGGCAAACCTGCTCCGCCACAGCTATGCTGGAGGGAGGTGTGGTGAGGCATGATCCGGGACCGAGATAGCTCTGCTGGCAGATGTCCTCAGCACAGAGGAAGCTCTACAGGATTCTGCTTAGGTGGTTTATTTTGTTCAGGAATGGTAAATTAAGTGATATCACAAATACCTTCTTTTGCAATAAGGCAGGAGCTGCACAAGGGCTGTGTGTACAGTGCTCCAACCTGCAGGAATATCAGTATTTTTCAGCAGTAAATAAAGCATTCTTGGAACTACTGCATTGCTGCAGGAAAACCACTCCCCATGGGAAAAGTTATACTACTAAAAGTGCAATTTTTTTTTGTAAATAGCATCCGTGCAAAGATGGATGTCAGAAAAGGCTGTCAGAAAGGCTGTCACACCGAGAGTGCCCCTTCTGCAGGCCCCAGCAGATGCCGTTGTGCCTGCAGAAGTCCACAGCAGAGACTAGGAGGAATTTGCTGAGATAGCATCCTCTGTGTCTGTGCTGATGATGCCATTCCTGTACGTTACCAGGCTACGATCATCTGCGACGGGGATTGCGGTGCTGAGCTCCAGCAGTTAGGTCACACAGCAGGTTTTCCCCACATGGGAGGCTGGTGCTCCCGGGCAGCAGGGCAGCACAGGTTAGGCAGCCAGGTGTGAACATGACCTCCAGATGTTCAGTGAGTTCTGCAGCCCTGGGAGAAAGGTTTCTGAAAAATCCAGCATGGTGCAAAGGCAGGCCCTCACAAACCACTGACTTGTCACCCCCTTTTGTCGTCCCTCACGCAGCCTCACCGTTCCTTCCCTGATTTCTAAGATTTTTATTTTATTTCTTCACAGGTTGAAAAGGACTAGAAGAAGACTATATATATATGTGTGTGTATATATATATATATAAAAATTTGGGTTTATGCAGAGTGCATAACCTTTTTAGACCACCCAACTCGGGCGCGAGAGACAAGGTTTTATATGTTTTCATTTTTTCACGACTAAAACATATTTCTTTTTTGTATTCGATGTGTCGCAGAGTCTCAGTGAATACCCAGAAATAAATAGTGATATATCTGTTACTAATTCTTCTAAAATTAAGCGACCTACTTGGGAAAGCATTTTCCCTGTAATTTAAGGCAAGAGCACAAATGGATATAATTATATAGGCATAACTTTCTATTCTGTCTTGGTTTCATTTATGTCATTTGGGAAGGGATTTAAGTTCAGCCAAAACATTCCAATTTCTATTGGAAAAAAAAGGTGAGATTCTTAAGATAAATGATAGTTATACTACACAGGCTAATACATTGGTATTAATGGTAATGGTATAATGCACCATATAAAAAAATCTAATTTCTATACCTTCCATTACAGCTTATATCCCGATTTCATGCAAAATTGGAGTAAACTCTTAATAGCAGTGGACTTCCTAAAGATTTACTCTAGATTAAAAGATTCTCATCTGCTCTTAGTGTGGAAACTGCAAATATTACTTTAATACAAACACAACTGAACTGTAAGTCAGCTCATTACATCTCAGGTCTGTGCTAAGTAATGAGCATGCTACATTAAAGACATCAGTATAGGCAAGTTTTCCTTTAACAAGATCTCTTAAAGACTGGCCAGCTAATGAACGGGGTTTAATCATGATACTAAACCATTTTCCAGGAATTATTGGGATTTGCACTCAGGTACAGAAAGTATATATCACACATAGGTACCATGTGTCCCCACAGTTCACCAGGTCTGTGTGGTCCATATCCCCATGAGATACCATGTTTGTAACACATCTACTGTGGTCATATCTACTGGTGAAACCTAAACTACGCTCCCTGTGACACAGCCTTGTGACAACACGGTCATAAGGACATTTCTGCTCAGCAAGCCAAGCACATCACAGGTCCTCTGCCGAGAAGAAACACTTCTGCTACCACCGAAGCTAACCAGAAATTATCTTACTGCAGCCCTTGTTCATTCAATGCCAGTTTGCTGTGGAGGTCAGGCCCAAATACAACCCAAATTGAATCCTCCGTGATGGCTGAAGCAGTTCCACGGGGCGCCGATTGCTGCGCTGCTGGGACGGCTGTGCGCTGGTGGCACCCAGATGCCACCCATCGCCAGCTTGGCATTGACAGCCACCCTGTATGAAGTGCCGTGGGTGGGAGAGGCGGGTCCCAGCTCCTCCTTTGCTTCTGCTTTCATCCTGCAGAGATTGTGCTTTTCACAGCTCGGTTATTAAGGCAGATGGCTGCCTGCAGAGCCCAAGGCAAACCGACAGATGGGCTCTCCTCCCCTCAAAACAACGAGCAAGATCTTGCTGACCTTGCCTGTTTTCTTGGCTGGAATCAGTAAAAAAAACTTTACCGTAGCTTCCATTCCTCCTTCCA
>NW_009190452.1:43408-44693 GCF_000690835.1 Fulmarus glacialis
TGCAAATCTTAGTTTTCCTGCAGAGACCCAACACCAGGTTGGGGCTTGCCACTCAGAGATGAGCCTGAACTATTCCTAAACTCAATGGTGCTTCATCTCCTTCTGAACTCAAATTACTCCCCTACTGCATTTGTTCCGGATCTGATCAGGCAAGGAAACATTCAGCACTTCACCTCTATATACTCCAAGCAGCATATTACCTTTGTTCATATTAAAGATTACATGCATTTATGATACCATAAATGCTTAGAAGAGCATTAAGGATCCATGTGGCTTGGGAAGAGGGAAGAAGAGATAGTAGGGAATATAAAGGAAAAATTGATATGGGAACATGCTGATCTCAGAACAAATTTAAACTGATGTTGGTACAAGCTCTCACATGGAAATAACTCTGACCCATCACCTGGTGACCAACTCCATCTGATGCTGTTCCCCTGGAGGTAGACATGAGAAACTATGGAGGAAGTTAAAAATAGAGTGCTGCAAAGGACTGAGAAATTTCAACCCTCGCCCTCCAAAGCCAAGATGGGAGTACGTGTGTGGAAAGACACTACGCAGAAGTTCAGGGAGGGCTAGCTGACTTCTGGCAGTCCCTTCTGACCTAAACTTTTCTCTGATTCATGAAAGTAGGACAGGGGGAAAAAATCCCAAAATATCCTTCATGGTGAGAGCTAAAAGAATCAGTCTGATCCATTTGCAACCTATACAATACCTTCTCCAACCTCTGCAACACAATTTCAGATATCAGATATCGATGCTGTGGGAGCCACAGACAGAGCGAGGAGACAAGCAGGTACTTGGTGGGACATTGAGGCCTTTGCATTTGGAGCAGAAAGTGTTGCAACAATCTGAAAATTGCATCAGAGTTGCTGAAAAGAAACCTGTAGAAACTTACTGAATATGACGGGCCTGCCCCAAAGGCTTGTGAGCTTTAGCAAATCCCTTAAGAAGCCTGGTTGGAAACACGAATTTGTGACAGAATTCCAAATCAACAGTTTTACTGTAAATATTTTACACTGAAGTCAATCTGCTTTCCTTCCCTCTTTTTTAGTAACGTTGCCTCATGTTCTCTCCTTTCCCAAAAATCTGTTCTGTGCACTACTTTCTTGTCCTACAGCCTTCCACTCACAGATGTCGAACCACCAAAACAGCAAGGAATATTGCATCCAGCGGAAACAGGAACAGAGGTGACAGGCGACCCCATGGACTGTAATTGCCCAACAATACATTTTGGTATCATGAAGCTGATGTTTGTTATGATTTCTCGGTAATGACGGGGCAGACC
>NW_009190452.1:44719-51421 GCF_000690835.1 Fulmarus glacialis
TTTAGCTCACAGAGCTCTTGACTCACTGCTGAGCAAAAATCCCTACTTGCTGAAGTCAATCCCGCGTCACTCCAGCTACAGGAATCACACAAGTGGCCCGTTACTGAATGAAAGCCCTTCTCCAGCTGCCTTTTTGGTCTTCATATCCGGAGATTGTAGGCAAAAATGGAATGCAGCCTTGCCTACAGGGCTTGCTCTAAAAAAGGGATTAATCAGGGAGTGGAAATCCAGCACAGAGATTGGGAACTTAAGAACCCTCTTTAGCTCCCCATCAAGAGTGGGATCAGCAGGTGGGACCCACAATGACATCACTGTCCTTGCAGAGTTACAAGCACCCTCAGGCATGCCTCTGAGCTCCTAGCTACCCACACGTCCATCTTATTCCCAGCAGACTCTGCCTAAGGCAGAGGGACACCAAAGTTTGCCCTCAGGAAGACTATCGAACCATTCCCATGTCCCAAACTTTTCCTTTCCCACTCCCCTTTGGACACTGGTCTAGTCCACAGTCTTTCATCCCGCAACCTATTATCTCCCCTCCAGAGGAAGCAGCATTTTCACCAGTCCAAACCCTCCAGCTCGCTCGTGTGCAGGCTGCCGGCCTCTATTTACACGTCACCTCCAAAGCTTTCATTTGGCAGGCAGTCCGGAAAATGCCAGCGTGCTACATTAACCTGCATTTCTCTCTTCATTCATTAATCAGTGTTTGGGAATGTATTAACATGGGGCTAAGCCACAAAGTTTGCATCTGGGCTTTCCTCATGTTCGGAGGAGCTGAGTTAGCACCAGAGCCTGGTGAGGAGTCACTCCTTCCTCACGTAGCACCTGAAAGCCAGTTTATAGCAGCAACTCCCCATCACAGAATTCCCTCTTCTGCTTGAATATACAGTCATTGTGATTTTTTTCCCTTGCTTTCCCAACTCTAAGCCACCAAACAGTCATTTGGTCCAGATACTGAAGCTGTTGAGAAACTACCAGCATTTCCAGCTTAACCAAAGTCTTTGCCTTCAGGCAATGATGTAACAAAAAGGGACCAGTGATAGTGGATGAGTTAAACAGCATTAAATCTCTCTGTAGCCACTTTAGGAATGAATATATGAGCTAGTTATTTCTCAGTTTCATGTGTATGTGTGATAGGTAAGTCTAAGTTTGCAGCAAGATTGTTACTCTGATACCACAGGCTCTGAAATAGCTGCAAGGTCAAAGAGAGGTGGCAGAGGAGACGAGATGACCTCCCCTGCTCCTCCTCAGGTGGCCCACCTCACCAGCAAGGTGCTAGGAGGCAAGCTGAGGTCTGAAATTCCAGTGTGTCTGCTTCCATGGTGCAGTCTCTCCTATACACTGCTATGCTTGGGAGACAGATATGTTCATTAACACCTGTGGTTATGAAGGTGTAAAGGGGTCCTGAGGTTCCTGAGGCAGTTGGAAGGGACACTGAGAAATCCATCCTCACCACTGCCCTCTCCCAGAGACTTCGTGTGGCCACCAAAACACACGCCCCCTCGATGGCATAGGGAAACCTGTAAGTAGCTGTCAGCACTGCCGAGCGAACGAGCCTGCTAAGGATAACTACCAGACACAGCACTGTGCCAGGGACAGAAGTTACTCAGTCAAACTACCAGCACACATCTGTAGATGACCACCCCTCTTCTTCCCCCAGATCTTTCCCTTACGTTTTCAGCAGTACCAACCCGTTTGGCAGTAGGGGTAGGTCTACACTGCACCTTTTGCGCAAAACAGTAACGCAGTGATGCACTGACATACCTGAGGCATCTCAGAGCTACCCAGATTATGGTACAGGCCCTCCTCCACCAATTGCTGATCTCAGAAGAGGCTGTAAAACCTGTATGGGCAAAGCAAGGTAAGTGAATTTTGTCTAACCTCTGAGCTGCCATGGGACTCCAGGTACTGAGGTCTGGTGGTTTAAAGCTATTCAGCATCTGTCTTGATCGTAATATTGCAGGTATGTTACACACCTACACTCCTTATGCGGTATCATTTTAATTGAGTGACCTACAAATGGGTTCTCCAATTTTCCAAGTACGGAAAAGCTAAGGGCAGCTGGGAATCTTCATCACATAGAATAATCCAGATTTCCCGTTTATGGACTCCTGGAGAACCCCATCTACTCAGTGTTTAGCAGACAGCAGCTTCTGGGACTCTGAGGGAGGTCTATAACAACTCTCACATTGCCAGCAGTGCAGGAGAGAATGACCAAGCATGTAAATATAAGGATGTAAGAATGACCTTGCGCCTTCCAATTAGAAATATCATGACTAAATTCCACAGCGCACACACACAGAGCCTTTGGCTTCATAGACATAATATCATCAAGGATCATTCTCTGCTTGTTTTGGGGGGGAAATAACAAGGGAAGCTGAGAAAAACATAAGCTGAAAGCAGAGATACCTTCTGGTTAAATATCAGAGCACTAACAACGTAATAGCTGTAGATATTAGCACACTGTTTGTGGGGGCTGACATACATACCTCCCTAAACTTCTCATCACATGTGTAGGTAGAACTTGATATTCTGAGGCACTCAGTAGTCTCAGCTCTCAACCCATATAATTTTTGTGGTGGTCCATTAAAAAAAAAGAAAAAAGCAAAGAATGCACAGTCCTTAGTAAGGAGCAGAGCTAGATTGTCCTGAAGTGACATATTCTTATTTTTTATTTCTGTTCTCACCAAAAGCGAGATCCATCTCTAATCATCCTTTCCCATGACACTCACTGGAGGGTACATCTACACTAGAACTAGACTGTCCTTTAGGTGCTATGGTTTGGATCTGCAGATAAGTCCTAATGGAAGTGAATAGGAAGCAGAGATGTTCCCTGCTTCCCAAATACACAGGCCGTGATAGGTTAGAGGAAACCTGGGGCTTCCCAGATTCCCTTGCTCTATTCCTGTATGCAGTGTTGGACCTTGTACTTCGGTCCTCTAAACCTCCCTCCCCCATCCCTGTTGCACATCTCACAAGCCCTCTCAGAGCTAAGGCAGGCAGTATGGTCAGTGCAACATACTTGGCCCTACAAGATGGGGTCTGAGCATGGTTAAGTGCCTTTGCAATACAAATGATAACAGTAACAATAATGGTTGTAGCTCACTCACGACCTCTTCTTTCCTTTCTAAGGCTGGGTGTAAATAATGTTCTTATCTTCTAAGAAATACCTCTGGCATCTCTGACTAGGCGATAAGTAGAAAGAAGAGAGACACTCTTAACTGCTGATCAAGCGGGAGGAGAGTGATTAGCATCCTCTGGGGAACACTTTGTTGATGATGGCTGCTTTGCATTGTTGAGGCTGTAAGAAGCACCTAAATTCCTCCTCCACAGAGCTCTCAGCTGCTGATGAAGTCAGTTCTGCATTAATCCCTCAGCACACTCCTTGTCAGTCCGATTTCTGATCAAAGCTTTTCTTGCCACTGCAGTCATAATTGCAACCCTCTGTAACCCTCCCCAGCTTGAGAAAGGGAGGTAGTCTGAATGTCAGTAGGAGGAAGGACTGGATTTAGGCAACACCAAGAATCTTCTGAAGTAAGAAGCTAAAACAAAAACACCCTGCAGAGGGACCAATTAGTAGCAGGCTGAATCAATTGTTGGAGTCTTCACATTGGGGGTTGTGGCCCTAGTTCCCTGGTAGCTGGGTTTGGAACGCTGGGTCTCAGCAGTCCCCTGGAATTGCCCGTCAGTGCACAGCCACTTCTGGAGATTTAGCCCAGTTTCTGCCATGCACAAACTTAACCAAGGCAGGGAGAAACAGCCCAGCATTGCTCCTACAAGGTCAAAGCCTGGACTAGCACGCAAGCTTCCCGAAGTTTAGACTTAATCTTGAGGAGTGGATCAATGCAGATGTGTGGGTACAACCCACTGCGTTGATTTGCATTGGTGAGTACCAACAGATTTCGGCGCTCTCTGTCCTCACCACCCTCAGCAGTAGAAGTAAATGGCATTCATGTGGCTCTGCACCCACGCTGGGATCCCGTATTGACAGTCTGGCTCTGCAGCCAGACCCGAGATGGTTAGTCTGGGTAGCGCTGCAATGCACCCTGAAATCTTCCTGCTGGGGCCTCCCCAGCCTGGGCAACACAACACAGATACAAGCACACGCGCATTTAGGCTCTTTCTGCACCGCAGGATCAAACTGTGCTTTAAACATCTCGGAAAACAGCTGTGACAGAAGGTCCCTCCGCCCCAGACATGCTTGCTCTCCTGGCAAAGGTGCGCCCCAGTGTTGTGTGGGTCTGATTGCACAGTATTAAAAAAAATGCCAACGAGATCACAAATACATCTATATCCTCCGTTTGGATAGCATAGGAAGAAAATACAACCTCACACTTTCATTTACAGCCCACGTCTCAAATTAGGCAATCCTAGCCCATAGCAATGATGTCCTTTCACCCCTCTTTTTACACTTTTTATGTCCCCATGTTATTGTTCACACGAAACATCCATTTTCAAGCATGGTATTTCCCTTTCTAATAAAATGCAGCAGGAGGTTCCACAGGTTAATTATAAATTGGTTTAAAAAGCATTTACCAAGAAGTGTTTTAAATCCATTTCCCTTAATTTCATTTGATGCAGCATATGTCTTGCAGTGCAAAAGGGAGATGTGGCTTTATTGCCACTATCTGCCAGATGAACATGTTCATCATCAACAGTGCAGGGAGTGATAAGTCCCTTATCTGATACAGAGAGACAAAACACTCCCTCTTTCTTATCAGCAAATTGAGTTATCAGCCAAGTGAAGTAGTTTTTCGGTAGCCTTTCTGGCTGCCTTTTGCTTTTAAATCCATACTGGCAGCAAATGTTCATGGATGTATTTCCCTCTCTCATGCTCATTTCAAAATGCAGCAGCAGCCACAGATAAGAATGCTTCATCTCCCCAAGACGCCCGGTCTGAGTGCTGTTAAACAGTTCTGAATTTGCTCTGATTGCTGGTGAACTAAACTACACCAGAAGTAACGAAAACGATGCTGGGACAGTCATACCCAGAGCTTAGAGGAACACAGGCTGTAACACTGCACGACTGAAGCCCGCTGATGTGACCATCACTGATGGCTTAGGCCACACTTCTCAGTGCTATCCCTTACTTCTGGGTGCCTGACCTGAGACAATTAGGACCCAGAAACCTTGGAAAGGGCAAGCCCTGATCTAGCCAAGGTAACCCTTTTGCTACTCCTGGCTACGTATGCCCAAATCCATTCAGAATTAACTGCACAGCATGCTAAAGCTAGAAAGAAGTTAGGGTTGTCAGCCATGTGACATTATTAGGAGGCTGTAACAGTTGAATGTATGAAAAGGTTTTTAGGTGTGAAGAGTTAGAAACCGTCTGATGCGTTTTTAGGACTCTGGTGGTATGTTCCCCACTGGCGTGTTCTGTGCTGTGAGCAGCTACTCTGAAAGGCTTTCCACAGAGTACTACCCATGAGAAAGGTGGCAGCATCACACTAACGTAAGCAGAGGACGAATGTTCTCAGCTGTCGGTGTGTATTTCTCAGTGCTGGGGTCGGCATCATTTTGGTTGAGTGTGGCTGGAGAGTTAACTTCATTGGGATAGCACTGAAGAGGATTTGTCCTTGACTGCAGAGGCCAACCGTGCCCATTCCCAGCTCACCAATGTAATTTTTAAATGTGACTGTTCTCTTCCATAAACCAGCCCCGAGAAGACATGACTTGATAGCAGAAACTCATGGAGAACAGACACCTTAAGTCAGAAATGTTTCCTGTAAATACCTCAAACTCCCTGCTACAAGCTCATCTTCCTCTCTCCCATAAAAACATGATCAAACAGGAGCTCCAAGATTAATATAAGGGTTGATGACAAGAACATCATCATTTCACCTGCTGAGCAAGACAAGCGAAACCCGTGAGCGCTCTTGAGCTTGCTCAGCACAGAGCCAGACAAGGGAGCTCAGACAATCTTCAGCAGCAGCTTGAACCAGAGCTCTGGATTTTGCATCGGTTCAGATGAGTAGATCGCACACGTCCTTCCACCTCCCCAAAAAATCATACAACCACCTAAGAGCTGCAACAAGACCAGTAACACCTCCAATCTACAGTGTTTTCCAAAGCCTGTACATACCTACTTTTTTAAAGATTCTCCCTCTACGGGGCTACTTTCTTTCCCAGAATGTTTTCCTGTGGCTGAACCTGTTAATTTGGTAGCAATCAGATGCCTCATCTTTAAAGCAGCTATTTTGCAACCAGCTGCATTATTCCTGGAAGGGTTGTATACTCTCACCTGTTTGTAGACGGGACAGGATTGTTGGATATTAATTCTCGAAGAGACAAGAGATAATTATAATAATGGCCCAGCTGACAATAGTTTCAATAGTTTCCAGCCTCGCTGTCAGCTGACACATTCCTTCCTCCAGATAATATCTGATACACTCAGATATTTCTGAAGCTGTGCCTCCACAGGACGTGCCGTAAGAACTCCAGCGAGCTCCGCGCTCCTTTGCTTTCATACCAAACCTGCAAGGAAGTTGCTACAGGAGGGGTTGTTTATTTTTCTTGAACATTAATAAGGAACGTGCCTAATAACTTCCAATACTCCTTTCCAGCTGCGATGGTGCTCTGGAGCTCCCTCCCACTGGGTGCACGGCTCTGCAGATCCCCTCGGTGTCACGCCGAGCGGAGGGGGACTCTCTGCACTTGCAGGTGCAATATGGAAGTGGCTCCGCCTGCATGGGGGGGCAGAAAGAC
>NW_009190452.1:51452-55475 GCF_000690835.1 Fulmarus glacialis
CCTCATGCGTGATATTCAGTCCTGTGCAGGGCACAGAACGGGGAGCATCATTCAGAAACTCCTGCCCGCCAACGTTGAAGGGCTGGAGCAACGCAATGGGAGAGGCTCTGATCCCATCTTAGCGCTAAAGATCAAGGCTTTTAAAATTAAAGAAAGTCTTGACAGTGTTGGTACCTGAAAGGATCATTAAGTAGTTGCAAATAGCCTTAATACTTTAAAGAGGACTTAATCAAGCAGAGCTGGGACGTCTTGACAATCTGATAATTGCAGCATAAAATTCAGAGAATGCGGAGGCCGTGGGGATGCATGACTGGCCTTTCGGAGCTGATTGTTCTGAAACAGCTCTTCTTTTGCTTTCTGAAGAGAAATTTAAATTACCCAGACTTTCAAAAATAACTGTTTATCTTTCACAAGAGTCTTGAAGACCTTCTCATTTATCATGCACTTAAATCAGTGCAGATTTCCCGTAATTCACCCTTAATCCACAGCTGGACAAAACTCTCTTCTATCAAGGAATGCCAAAACTACTGGTGCTAGCTCGGTCCCTCCCAGTTATCCATGTCAAGAGGTGTTCATTTGTGTAGGAAGGGCTGATTCAAACTCTACTGGTATTTTTGGGGTTGCTTCAATGGGACTTAGATAAGTTTACAGGTGGTGTATTTAAACAACAAAAATAGCTAGCATTACACAGCTGGTATTGAGATTTTAAAATAGTTGTAGGTGCATCCGAATGGTTTTATTTTATATAGTTAAGAATAAACCAATCAACGGCTGCTGTGTTTGAAAACAAACTAAAATTTGATACCCAAGTAACTGTGATGGTTTGAAAGAACTGCAAAGTGAAACTGTCTGTAAACAAAGTCAAATTCACAGCTGTGGTAATTTTACCCTGAAGCAAAAAAGGTAAAGGCTGCATAGGATGGAAAGACCAAAGCTGGTGAAAAGGATTTTATTCTCTGTATTCAAAAAAGTTACATTACAATGAGGATATTTTCCTTTCAATCCTGATGTGCTCTTCAAATTTACAATCACATAGAATAGGATAAAGCGGGACAAATATATACCGATACATACGTGTCTAATGCCAGACCACCTTTAAAAACTGCTAATGTTTTTGTTTCACTGAAGACTTGATTTCATATGCACTGTCAGATTGAAAAATTAACATCTAAAATGTTCGGGTTTACCAATCAAAAAAATGAAAAAAACACCTCCTAACTCTGGATCCTGGGCAGGATAATTTCAAATCTGCTTCGGTGTGGGTTGAAGACCGGTGTTTGCAGCACAAGCCAGAGGAGCAGTTCAGGTTCTGTCTTAATTTTTTTGATGACAAAACTTACTTTTCTGGGACTTCAGTGGGTTTCTGTGAAGGACATGGTACTCACTGCAGTGCTGGGGGAGTAATTTAGTATCAACATAACACCTACTTTCCCCAGCCCTCTCCCCATTTTGTTTTCTTCTATTTCCCTCTATGTGTTTCCCTTTTCTTGTTGGGAATAAATGGTCTGAATTTTTCTATAGTGAGGGTCGTAGGCTGGCAGATTACGAGAAACATGGCACAGAGGAAGAAGCTGCCATGTCTGCTGCCAGCACTCTCGGACACATAGCTGAGAGCATGTGGGAAAGTAAAATAAATAAATTACACCAGCTGCCACTTTCACTGACCCCGTGACACCACTGTCCGAAGGTGGACATCCACAAAGTGAGGACGCACAGCCTTGGCTTCCAACAGCAGACGAGAGTTTCGTATTTGATATGTGCTACCTCTGGTTTAAAACTAGCACTATTTTATTTTTTTTTATTTTATTTTTATTTTATTTTGTGATACTGTTGTGATCCTCACATTCATATTTACCGATGACACATCATCCACAAAACCCACTGCTTTCTTCTGCACACTTTATTATCATTCTAAAGACTTGTAGCCCATGGCTGGGGCTGCTATACTGGGCTAGCAATGGTGGAAACTGCAGCGGTGCTGGTCCCTCTACGTCTTCGATAGGAGGTGTATTTCTGTCTCTGTTTTTCACCACGGAACGCAGACAAGGACAGTGGCCTTCCCAGACGCCTGCATTTCTTTTTCGCGCTGGGGAAGTCCATTGAGAAGGTACTTGTTAGTGCAGTGTATGAGTCTTTCTGAGCCTGGAAGAGGGGGGTAGGAAGATGTTACTAATTTGGTCAATGCTGTGCAGCTTGCAGAAACACTGACAGCTTCTGCCTACACACATCTCACCTCCTGTTGTCAAAGAAATTACAGGCGCTGAAAGAGATGAAAAAGTAACATGTTTCTTTTCTGGTTTTTATAGTAATAAGGCAAATCGGATTCTTCTTGCCGCTGTAGTTGTGGGCCTGCTTTTTGGACTGGGGTCCTTTGGGGGACTGGGGCAGCTGTGGAGACACGATTCCCTGCACGGGTACTATCAGATGCACACTGGTGCACTGAACCTATTTTAATGGCTCTGAGTGCAAGGACCACATTGGTTTGGGTAAATTCCTCATGAAAGGAGTTAGGACTTTCCAGGACTAATTAATATCTAGTTAATACTTTCCTGTTTCTCACTGGTGGAAGACCAGCAACCTGCAAAGCTGTGGAGAGGTCAAGTGAAAATTTCAGCAGAAATTTCTGAAGAGATCTATGAGTTCATGGTGACCCTACAATTATTAGATGGCTTATTGTCCCACTGAAAAAGAAATTGCAGATGTCTCCTAAAAATAAAACATGCAGTAGGTGGCATAGGCACGCATAACATTACAATTTGTCTCAGGGGTTTCCAGACGCAAAGAGGTGTGAGAGCTTTTCCCACCATCTCCACTTCTCTCTCACGTTTTGCTTTCGTTTCTGCTTCTCACAGGTTCCCACTCTGCCATCACACATAAATTCCACCCAGGCTCCCAGCTCAGACCCCTCCCCGTTCCTATTTATCACTAAAACCCCATGTCAAAACAATCACGTTGACTCTGCTGTCTCCTTAATGTTATACTTGTGTATTTATTCTTTCCGTATAACAGCTATTTTGTCAAAATGGCCTTTTTACTGGAGATTTATACTTAGTGATTTCATACCTTGCCTGTGTTCTTCTACAGCTGGGGCTGGACATAAGAAACCAGAGCGAAATGTCTTTCTTCATCCATGCTAAAACTGTAAGAGCTGCGCTGGTACACCTCAGAGTTGGCTCCCCAAGAAAAAGCGAACTTACAGTCTGTAGAAGACCTGAAGAAATCCTATAGAATATTTTAAAGACTGTTTCCTCTGTAAGCTGTATTGTTTCAATAGGACATTTCTTCCAATCCTCCTTTCCTGTTTTTCCATTCATGTGAACACAGGGTATTTTAAGAGTCCATCTGCTCATGTTACTTATTCCTCACTTCAAGTCATAATCCTCGGCGATACTAGTTAATTGCTCTGCCTATGATTATATTGCATCACGAACAGGATTATGATTTTCAACCCTATCTGTACTGGAGCAATTTCAAAATATTTCTACTGTTACCAGCTCCGGCTGAACTTCAACAGTTTTTACAATTTTGAGGATATTTATTGTGTATCTGGCTATTCTGATGCTGTTCTGAAATAGATAAAAGTGCCCACAACCTTATTTTACACTAGTTTTAACTAGATTAATTTGGATCTTGCACCTTTCTCGCATGTAATTCAGGCCTGCCTTTGGTCACGTTATTTCCATTCACAGCAGCAAGGTCTACTATAGACAGGGGGTGATGTTTTTTTAAAAATAGCACGATGTATTTTAAGCCATCTCTGAGCAAGGGTAAATCCGATTCTGAAAATGTCAGTAGGTGAAGCATCTACATCATGGCTATACAACGGCTCTTGGTTGTTTTATCACCCTTTCTGCGTAAAACTGTCCCTCCTTTACCAACAGGACACGGGACAGGAGAAAACGGTCCAAATTTTGCTTGCAGCCCTCTGCTCCGTGAGGAGTTTGATGTTTGCAAACACTCCGCTTGGCGAAACGCTGCTCAGCAGAAAGGGTTGCCAAAAAAAAAACCCAAAACAAAACAAAA